>NC_074679.1:44194579-44454579 GCF_029448725.1 Salvelinus fontinalis | reverse complement strand
ATATGACTCTGGTCACGACCCAATGGGCACAGACGTCAATTCAACGTCTATTCTACGTTGGTTCAATGTCATTGAAATGACTTGGAAACAACGTTGATTCAACCAGTGTGTGCCCAGTGGGGAGTAGTGCACTATCGAGGGCATAAGATGCCATTTGGGACGAAACCTCGATTTCTTCTCCCTCAATGTTGACCTTTCGCTGGGCTAGCGGGCAAATTCTTTTCTTCAATGACCAAGAGACAGAACATGACTTAATTCAAACAGGAATAAACACATGTCTGCATGACACAAATGGTTGGGTTTAAATGGCCTAGTTGTCGATCTGAGGGCTATAGAGATGCAAAGGGAGGGGGGGACCGGTTAATCGAGGTAATTGAGGTAATATGTACATGTAGGTAGAGTTATTCAAGTGACTATGCATAGATAACAACAGAGAGTAGCAGCAGCATAAAGGGGGGGGGGGCAGTGCAAACAGACTGGGTAGCCATTTGATTAGACGTTCAGGAGTCTTATGGCTTGGGATAGAAGCTGTTTAGAAGCCTCTTGGACCTAGAATTGGCACTCCAGTACGGCTTGCTGTGCGGTAGCAGAGGGAACAGTCTATGAATAGGGTGGCTGGAGTCTTTGTCAATTTTTAGGGCCTTCCTCTGACACCGCCTAGGATAGGGGTCCTGGATGGCAGGAAGCTTGACCCCAGCGATGTACTGGGCCTTACGCACGACCCTCTGTAGCGCCTTGCGGTCGGAGGCCGAGCAGTTGCCATACTAGGCAGTGATGCAACCAGTCAGGATGCTTTCAATGGTGCAGCTGTAGAACCTTTTGAGGATCTGAGGACACATGCCAAATCTTTTTAGTCTCCTGAGGGGGAATAGGTTTTGTTATGCCTTCTTCACGGCTGTCTTAGTGTGCTTGGACCATGATAGTTTGTTGGTGATGTGGACGCCAAGGCACTTGAAGCTCTGAACCTGCTCCCCTGCAGCCCCGTCGATGAGAATGGGGACGTGCTCGGTCTTCTTTTTCTGTAGTTGTCACGCCTGCTTCCACTCTTCCTCCCCCTGGCGCTCGAGGGCGCCAGGATCCCCAGCATTAAGCACTCAAGCCACCATCAGTACTCACACCTGCCTTCTCCCCGTCACGCGCATCAGCGATGTTTGGACTCATGTGGACTCAATTACTTGTGTCATTATCTTCCCTATATCTGTCTGTTCCCAAGCTCTGTTCCCTGGCTTCGGGATTAATTGTCTCATGTCCGTGTTACCCGTGTTACGACGCTGTTCCTGTCTTGTTTCCTTGTTTGTTCCCGAATAAATTTCTGACTCCACGTACCTGCTTCTCCTGTCCGGCGTCCTGACCCCCCTTGATCACGTTGAGGGAGAGGTTGTTGTCCTTGTACCACATGGTCAGGTCTCTGACCTCCTCCCTATAGGCTGTCTCATCATTGTAGGTGAACAGGCCTACCACTGTTGTGTCATCGGCAAACTTAATGATGGTGTTGGAGTTGTGCTTGGCCATGCAGTCATGGGTGAACCGGGAGTACAGGAAGGGACTGAGCACGCACCCCTGGGGGCCCCCGTGTTTAGGATCAGCATGGCGGATGTGTTGTTACCTACCCTTACCACCTGGGTGTGCCCCGTCAGGAAGTCCAGGATCCAGATGCAAAGGGAGGTGTTTAGTCCCAGGTTTCTTAGCTTAGTGATGAGCTTTGAAGGCACTATGGTGTTGAACGCTGAGCTGTAGTCAATGAATAGCATTCTCACATAGGTGTTCCTTTTGCCCAGGTGTGAAGTGAATTAGAGAATGCATCATCTATGGATCTTTTGGGGCGGTATGGAAATTGGAGTGGGTCTAGGGTTTCTGGGATAATGGTGTTGATGTGAGCCATGACCAGCCTTTCAAAGCACTTCATGGCTACAGACAGAAGTGCTACGGGTCGAAAGTCATTTAGGCAGGTTACCTTAGTGGTTTTGGGCACAGGGACTATGGAGGTCTGCTTGAAACATGTTGGTATTACAGACACAGACAGGGAGAGGTTGAAAATGGCAGTGAAGACGCCAGTTTGTCAGCACATGCTCGGGGTACACGTCCTGGTAATCTGTCTGGCCCTGCGGCCTTGTGAATGTTGAGCTGTTTAAACTTCTTAGGGCTGCAATCCCGGGATCGATATGACAACAGTCAGTGAAAGTGCAGGGTGCCAAATTCAAACAACAGAAATCTCATAATTAAAATTCCTCAAGCATACAAGTATTTCACACCATTTTAAAGATACACTTCTTGTTAATCCCACCACAGTGTCCGATTTCAAAAAGGCTTCACAGCGAAAGCACCACAAACGATTATGTTAGGTCACCGCAAAATCACAGAAAACACAGCCATTTTTTCCAGCCAAAGACAGGAGTCACAAAAAGCAGAAATAGAGATAAAAGTAATCACTAACCTTTGATGATCTTCATTAGATGACACTCATAGGACTTCATGTTACACAATACATATATGTTTTGTTCGATAAAGTTCATATTTATATCCAAAAACCTCAGTTTACAATGGCGCCATGTTCAGAAATGGCTCCAAAATATCCGGAGAAATTGCAGAGAGCCACATCAAATAACAGAAATACTCATCATAAACTTTGATGAAAGATACATGTTTTACATAGAATTAAAGATAAACTTGTTCTTAATGCAACCGCTGTGTCAGATTTCAAAAAAGCTTTACGGCAAAAGCCCAATATTCAATAATCTAAGAACAGCGTTCAGCCACAAAAGGAAGCCATACAGTTACCCGCCAAATTGTGGAGTCAACAAAAGTCATAAATAGCATTATAAATCTTCACTTACCTTTGCTGATCTTCGGTGGAATGCACTCCCAGGACTCCCACTTCCACAAAAAATGTTTGTTTTGTTCGGTAATGTCCATCATTTATGTCCAAATAGCTACTATTGTTAGCGTGTTTGGTAAACATATCCAAAGTCACGAAGCGCGTTCACTAAAAGCAGACGAAGGGTCAAAAAGTTCCGTAACAGTCAGTAGAAAAATGTCAAACGATGTATTGAATCAATCTCTAGGATGTTTTTAACATAAATCTTCAATAATGTTCCAACCGGAGAATTCCATTGTCTTCAGAAGTGCGATGGAACAGAGCTCCCTCTCATGTGTACGCGCATGGTCAGCCATGAGCTGACGATTGTACGTTGGCAAATAGTACCGCTGGCAAAGACAGATGAGCCACTCATCATCTGATCCTCACAAGGCACCCCGGTCTCCTTCCGCGAAACCTCCATCTCTTGTTCGTCTGCCTGGAGTAAATCCCTCTCGTCCGACTCATTAAAGAAAAATTCTTCATCCAATTCGAGAAGAGTAATCGCTGTTCTGATGTCCAGAAGCTCTTTTCGTTCATAAGAGACGGTAGCAGCAACATTATGTACAAAATAAATGACAAACCCTGCGAATAAACAAACAAAATAGCACGGTCGGTTAAGAGCCCATAAAATGGCAGCCATCCCCTCTGGCGTCGTTATAATATGTATGTAATGTACAGAGTAAGACTGGAACATGTAGTGGTTACCTACCTGGGTAGGGTGATGGGCTCGGTGTATGAACATGATGTAATTTTCTCTGTGATTTCTCTGTGAGGAACATCTGCATTGAGTGACGGTTGAGAACAGCCCCCTGTCAGAGTGGAATAATACCCACTCTAAAGGTGGCCTGATGTGGGCCAGAACTAGCTGCTAGCACCAGTCAGTTCTCCACAGAGATTCAGCCATCAAGATTAAATGTCACGTTCCTGACCTATTTATGTTAGTTTTTGTGTGTTAGTTGGTCAGGACGTGAGGTTGGGTGGGCATTCTATGTTATCTGTTTCTATGTTGGTTTCGGTTTGCCTGGTATGGCTCTTGATTAGAGGCAGGTGGTTTGCGTTTGCCTCTAATTAAGAGTTATATTTAGGTAGGGCATTCTCACTGTTTGTTTGTGGGTGATTGTCTCCTATGTCTGTATGTATGTTCGTACCACATGGGACTGTAGCGTTTGTTTGTTTCGTTTCGTTTCGATGTCGTCCGTTTCCTGTACGTAAGTTTATGTTTAGTTATGTAAGTTTATGTTCAGGTTTCGTCAACGTCGTTTTGTTATTTTGTAGTTTGAAAGTGTTTTGTTTCGTTTCGTGTTTGCCATCATCGTTGTTTAATAAAGATGGCTTATTTCCCAAAGCCTGCGTTTTGGTCTGAGGATCCTTCTCTCCTCACCTCATCCGAGGATGAGGAGAGCGACACCCGTTACAGAATCACCCACCGAGCTAAGACCAAGCGGCAAAGGAAAACGAAACGGAGTAAGGGACAGGAGAGAAAGGAGCAATGGACATGGGACGATGTTTTGGATGGAAAGGGTTGCTACACTTGGGAGGAGATCCTGGCTGGGAGGGATCGCCTCCCATGGGAACAGGTGGAGGCATTGAGGAGAGCAGAGGCTACCTGGGAGAGGAACCGGAGCTATGAGGGAACGCGTCTGGCACGGAAGCCGAAAAAGCCCGTAAGTAATTCCCAAAAATTTCTTGGGGGGGGGCTAGGAGATAGTGGGCCAAGGGCAGGTAGGAGACCTGCGCCCACTTCCCAGGCTTACCGTGGAGAGCGGGAGTACGGGCAGGCGCCGTGTTACGCAGTAGAGCGCACGGTGTCTCCTGTACGAGTGCATAGCCCAGTGCGGGTTATTCCACCTCCCCGCACTGGTAGGGCTAGATTGGGTATTGAGCCAGGTGTCATGAGGCCGGCTCAACGCGTCTGGTCTCCAGTGCGTCTCCTCGGGCCGGCATACATGGCACCTGCCTTACGCATGGTTTCCCCGGTTCGCCTACATAGCCCGGTGCGGGTTATTCCACCTCCCCGCATTGGTCGGGCAACCGGGAGTATTCAACCAGGTAAGGTTGGGCAAGCTCAATGCTCAAGAGTGCCAGTACGCCTCCACGGTCCGGTATTTCCGGCACCACCTCCCCGCCCCAGCCTAGTACCTACAGTGTATACACTACGCACTAGGCTACCAGTGCGTATCCTGAGCCCTGTTCCTCCTCCACGCACTCTCCCTGTAGTGCGTGTATCTAGCCCGGTGCCTCCAGTTCCGGCCCCACGCACTAAGCTACCAGTGCGTCTCCAGAGCCCTGTACACACTGTATATTCTCCCCCTACTAATCCTGATGTGCTTGTCCTCAGCCCGGCGTCACCAGTGCCGGTACCACGCATCAGGGATAGAGTAGGCTTTGAGAATACAGTGTGCCCTGTCCCTGCTCCCCGCACTAGTAGGAAGGTGCTTGTCATTAGCACGGTGCCTCCAGTTCCGGCACCACGCACCAGGTCTACAGTGCGCCATATCCGGCCAGAGCCATCCGTCTCCCCAGCGCCATCTGAGCCATCCGTCTCCCCAGCGCCATCTGAGCCATCCGTCTCCCCAGCGCCATCTGAGCCATCCGTCTCCCCAGCGCCATCTGAGCCATCCGTCTCCCCAGCGCCGTCTGAGCCATCCGTCTGCCATGAGCCTGCAAAGCCGCCCGTCTGCCATGAGCCTGCAAAGCCGCCCGTCTGCCATGAGCCTACAGAGCCGTCAGCCAGACAGGAGCCGCTAGAGCCGTCAGCCAGACAGGAGCCGCTAGAGCCGTCAGCCAGACAGGAGCCGCTAGAGCCGTCAGCCAGACAGGATCCGCCAGAGCCGCCAACCAGACAGGATCTGCCAGAGCCGCCAACCAGACAGGATCTGCCAGAGCCGCCAACCAGACAGGATCTGCCAGAGCCGCCAACCAGACAGGATCTGCCAGAGCCGCCAACCAGACAGGATCTGCCAGAGCCGCCAGCGAGCCATGAGCAGCCAGAGCCGTCAGAGCGCCATGAGCAGCCAGAGCCGTCAGAGCGCCATGAGCAGCCAGAGCCGTCAGCCTGCCATGAGCGTCGAGAGCCGTCAGCCTGCCATGAGCGTCGAGAGCCGTCAGCCTGCCATGAGCGTCGAGAGCCGTCAGCCTGCCATGAGCGTCGAGAGCCGTCAGCCTGCCATGAGCGTCGAGAGCCGTCAGCCTGCCATGAGCATCGAGAGTCGTCAGTCAGCCATGAGCTGCCCTTCAGCCTGAAAAGGCTAGATACCCAGAACTGCCCATCAGTCCAGAGCTGTCTCTCTGTCCGGAGCTGCCTTTCAGTCCGGAGTTGCCCCTCTATCCTGATCTCCCTCTCTATCTTTATCTACCTCTATAGTCTTATCTATCCCTCTGTCTTGGTTTATCTCTCTGTCCCGGTATTGTCATTATTAGATATGTTATTAGGAGGATTTTGTGGGGGAAGTAAGAGGGTGGACATTCTTGAAGGGAGGGGGCTAGGATGGATTATGGTGGGGTGGGAACCGCGCCCGGAGCCTGAGCCACCACCGTGGTTAGATGCCCACCCAGACCCTCCCCTAGACTTTGTGCTGGTGCGTCCGGAGTTCGCACCTTGTGGGGGGGGGTACTGTCACGTTCCTGACCTATTTATGTTAGTTTTTGTGTGTTAGTTGGTCAGGACGTGAGGTTGGGTGGGCATTCTATGGTATCTGTTTCTATGTTGGTTTCGGTTTGCCTGGTATGGCTCTTGATTAGAGGCAGGTGGTTTGCGTTTGCCTCTAATTAAGAGTTATATTTAGGTAGGGCATTCTCACTGTTTGTTTGTGGGTGATTGTCTCCTATGTCTGTATGTATGTTCGTACCACATGGGACTGTAGCGTTTGTTTGTTTCGTTTCGTTTCGATGTCGTCCGTTTCCTGTACGTAAGTTTATGTTTAGTTATGTAAGTTTATGTTCAGGTTTCGTCAACGTCGTTTTGTTATTTTGTAGTTTGAAAGTGTTTTGTTTCGTTTCGTGTTTGCCATCATCGTTGTTTAATAAAGATGGCTTATTTCCCAAAGCCTGCGTTTTGGTCTGAGGATCCTTCTCTCCTCACCTCATCCGAGGATGAGGAGAGCGACACCCGTTACATTAAATGTTTTTAAAGCCTCCAAAGGGAGATTCAATATTGTGACAAGCTGGGGTTATTCCATAAACTTGAATTCGTGTTTGCTTTGTTTGAGACATCAGGTGAAGGAAGAGTGGAAACGCTGTGAGGAGAAGAAAGAGCTGACAAGTACATTGACAATAATTGTTTTATTGTACTGTTGTCAAAACGGTTTCTTAATTCTTCTTGATGGCTCAAGATTTCAAAGACATTCAAGACATTGTAAGTAGTTGCAAAGTACTGTAGGTAAAACGTGGTAAGTAGCAGAACGTGGTAATTTAGCAAAAATACATAATGTTCACTGTTTGCAATGTTAAAATTAGAATAAAGCGATCAGAGTTCATTTGAGTTGCCTCCTCTTAAATTGTCCTGACCCCTAAAAAAAACGTAGCCTAATGTGAAAACTTCGATTTTCAGTCCGCACCTGATATTCTAAGAATTGATTCGGGTTGGGCCAACATTGTAGCCTGGAGACCAACTCGTGGCAGTTGCCGTGGTGCGAGAGAAGCCAGCCTGTATCTCTCACAGAACCAGAATGAGATTCACTTTCTATGATCTCTTTCCCTGTCTTTGCTCTGATAGATATGAGCCTGCAACTACCATCTCTCCAGAGTTGTACTTCATCGTTTATTTCCTTATAGAATCATAGTCATGGGAAGGGTCCTGGTGGTGCTGCAGCACCTCTGATAAAGGTAAATGCATTTGCCAAAGTTATAAAATGACTGCCGTCTGTTCAGAAATAGATGAAATAATTCACAATACTACACCAGGAGTATCATTTAGCTGCAGAGGATGAAGTTATTGTTATTATTGTTTAAAATAGCCTAGCTGTGGATTGTATGTAGCCCAATCACAAGGCATTGCCTACAGTTGGGAACGCTTGGCAAGTCTTTCAGTGAACAGCCAAAGCAGGCTTATTTTTTGAATGAGTAGGTGTGTCCACACTTTTGACTGGTATTTTTTATTATTATTATTTAAGTCTAGTCAATTCCCACTGGCAAAGCAGCAGCATTTTATTGTGAAGACACATCTTTTTCTCTAAATGCATCTCCAGTCCTGTCTATGGCATTAGCCTGAGGTAATAGCAGCTATTACAATCGTATCCTTAGCCCAGATTATTCTCTTGTAGATCTTCATTTACAGTAGAGAAATACACAGCCTCGTCTCAAAGACTAGACGTAACATAGTAAGCGAAAAAATCCAGGACACTCAAATGAGTTTGATATGTTACGTTTGGTATGGTTACATACCATATACACTGAGTAGTCAAAACATGCTCTTTGCATGACATAGACTGACCAGTTGAATCCAGGTGGATGCTATGATCCCTTATTGGTGTAACTTCTTAAATCCACTTCAATAAGTACAGATGAAGGGGAGGAGACAGGTTACAGAAAGATTTTTAAGCCTTGAGACAATGAAAGGGCAAGACAAAAAATCTAAATCCCTACTACCAACGGGGTATGGTAGAACTGTATGTTCCAGGCGCACCGGTTTGTGTCAAGAACTGCAACACTACTTGGTTTTTAATGCTCAACAGTTTCTCGTGTGTATCAAGAATGGTCCACCACCCGAAGGACATCCAGCCAACTTGATACAACCAGTGTTTAATTTGTAAATTGGGAGGAGCCGGAACAAAAAGGGACTGCGAGAGTGGGTTGACCTGGGGAGATCTGAGGTACCAGAAAATCACTGTTATAACAAATCATTGCCTATATATCATCCTATTTGCTTAGTGGTCTAGACTAGAGCGGTAGAGCAGAGGCGCTTGCATACTTTTTTATGTAGCCTAGGGTCCGGGATAAATGGGCCCTTTTATAAACACATTTCATACAATTCTATGTCATTTAGCAGAATATTTTGTAATACTGCACAAATGATTGAAATCTCAGGCTACTATGACACTGACAAACTGAGAATGTGAGATCATTAAAAATGACCTTGTCTTGAATCCATCAATAGCCTAGGCTTAGCTGCGTGGATGAGACACATATTGTACAAAAGGAGGAGAAAATTATAGTCCTAAAAAAGCTTTTCAGTTTTAATGACTCACCCGATGATGCACAGCTCACTCACAGGCAATGGCCGATGCCTCCGTGCCAAAAGCCTATTGCTCTTGTTTAAGCTTTATAAAAACAATGATGTTTGCTTAATAGGCATATTTGGAAGTTGATCAAATATTTTCTTAGCGTACAAATTAGTATTTTTGTTTCAGCAGGAGCCATTTGCTTTCCAATCTGTGCTATGCCACGATTGTATTTGAAATAAAAAGCAGTGCTCAGCATATATGGGTGTGCTCAGCAACTCTTTCAAGACTGTTGGAAAAGCATTCCAGGTGAAGCGGGTTGAGAGAATGCCAAGAGTGTGCAAAGCTGTCATCAAGGCAAAGGGTGGCTGCTTTGAAAAATCTCAAATATAAAATACATTTTGATTTGTTTAACACTTTTTGGGTTACGACATGATTTCATATGTGTTATTTAATAGTTTTGATGTCTTCACTACTATTGTACAATGTGGAAAATAGTAAAAATAAAGAAAAACCCTTGAATGAGTAGGTGTGTCCAAACTTTTGACTGGTACTGTGTATTCTCTTAGTGGGCATAGAAGTGGCTAGTGAACACAACCCCATAACCATCTTTCTGGGAAAGGAAGAAAGTAACAGAAAAATAGGAAGAGGAAAAGGAGAGGAGGAAAAACGTATTGAGTATAGGCCTGTCACTGATAATGCATCAACCTTCAGTTCCTTCACGTTATGCAAAGTTACTTCCAACAGTAGGCTTCCGCCAAGAAGCATCAGACCTCCTTCACTTGAGAGAGGGGAGCAATATTTCAAATAAAACAAGAAATGTCTCTAGACGAATGCCACAATAGCACTAAAAGTGCACTACTCTCAACCAGGGCCCATAGGGCTCTGTTCAAAAGGAGTGCACTATATAGGGAATAGAGGGCTATTTGGGACAATGGCTAGTACTGCCTTTCATTATCACTGCTCCTGCCTCACACCCGCCCATGTGTCGCCCATGTCAAGGCATGGTGTAGCAGTCATTGTGCATGCACAGTAAATTACTATTTATCTGCCTCTGCCTTAAAAAAGTCACCCTGTTCGCCTATGTGTCCGACCGAGGTCCCCCACCACCACCACCACTACCACCACCTCTTCTCTCCTCCTCTCTCTCTCTCTTCCTCCCCCTCTAACCCCCCACTTCCCAGAACCCTGATTACCCTGTATTGTTCCTCTGTGTTCCTCTCTCTTACACACAATCATATTAAGACAAATTTCCACTTTCTTAATTTCTTCACTGTGCCTCTCGCTCGCCTTCCCTACCTCTCTCTCTCTCTCTTTGAGTTTGTAAAATTACTTTTTTCACAGGTGCCATTCTCTGAGTTTAATCAAGGAACTTCCTCTTCTTCTTTTTCTTTACCACCTCCTTCTCCCCCTCTTTCCCCTCTTTCTTCCTCCACCTTTTTGTTATCGCTCCCTACTCTTCCATCCTCTCTCCCCCTCTCATCCCCCTCTCCTACCTTCCTAGCACTGCTGGGGTTTTGTGTTGTGTTCGCTCTGTTTATGCAATCCCTTGTTTTGAAGTGACAGGCCAGGATAGATATGCAATATTAAAGAGGGGCCTTATGATTTTTTGACATCTAATTAGTTGCTTCCCAGTTAACATATCGTGGCTCACGGGGGCAGGCCTGATCCATCCACCAGCCAGGGCCCTGCGCTGTGAGGGAGTGATGGGTACAGAAAGGCCTCTGCTCTGCCATCTCTAATGTATTCTCCTCTAATGTAAGTAGTAATCATAGCACTAAGGTTAATTAATAGCCCTCAGTAGCCAGGGTTTTCACAGAATATCAGCCCTGTAATATCACCGGTGCACCAATTAAGGGCCTTTTTTTCACTCTCTCTTCAAATGTTAATGGCCCTCTTTCAGGGCCACGTGGTGCGGTGCTGGGCAGAGACAGGAAACATACAGGATTGGAAGTGCTCAGGTGACACTTACAGTTTAAAGATGACACTCTGGCCCCACAGCTTACACTACGGTGGAAGACCTGGTCCCTCTATCTTTCACACACACACACACACACACACCGCCTCAGATACACACACACACATACATACACACACAATTTACAGACAAACAACATAGCTAGACAAAATTCAATTAAAATTAAAAACAGAGCATTTGTTCCCATTGTAACTGTCCGTTCATAATCACCTGCAGCAGGATACCCTTACAGCATCCCAGACTGCAGGAGATCTAGACTTTGAAGTGGAGATGTCACCACTATTCCCAGACTCCCCTATTTCCTGTTCTCCCCCTCTTCCCTCTCTCTTGTCACCCTCCATCTCCCACTCTCTCTCTCCTTCTTTCTCCCTTTTTCTCACTCTCTCTCTCTCTTCCTCCCACGCCATGCATCCCTCTCTCTCTCCCTCCCTCCCCCTCTCTTTATCCATTCTTCTCTGTATTCCTGTAAGACTCTGTCCCTGTCCTTTGTTCCTAGTTGATTCCCGGAGGTGCCAGCCAGTACAATAGGAGGCCTCCCTTGCTGGCTTCCCTTCTCTTCTCTTTAATAGTCAAGCATATGTAGAGAGTCAGGGAATACACCTCAGCACACAATAGGAGCGCCAGCCAGCGCCTGAGCATGTCATCATACGCAGATAGAGAGAGGGAGGGAGTAGAGATGCGCAGATAAGATGGGGGATCACAACCTGCATCTTATCCTCTGGATTTCCGTGTGACAATCTCTGATCCCTGATCATACCATCTTAATCATTGTCTGCAGATAACCCTATACAGACCGTGGGTTTGACTTTTACTAATGTTTCTTTGTTTTGTGTACTCAACGCAACGGGTCACACAAACATACAGCATAGAGGATGCTTAAGTGTAAACATGTCATCTTGTTTGCTATGAAAGTGCCATGTAATGTTTTAAGCCTTTAGCCTTCAACTATAGTTTTTTCCTGGTCAGGTTGTATGCTTAGGAAACACTCCCGACACCTACTTGTGATGCAAAACCTGGCACGAGAGAGACATGTGTGACTTTTGTTCTTCTCATGTGACAAAGTAAAGAAAAAACAAACAAACAAACAGGAGGTTCCGAACGAGTGACACACAAACACACACACACACACACACACACACACACACACACACACACACACACACACACACACACACACACACACACACACACACACACACACACACACACACACACACACACACACACACACACACACGCACACACACACACACACACACACACACACACAGCCCCAGACAAGCCTCCCCTCCTGCACCCCTATGATCAATTAACTGATTATCCCTGTGAGGGCTCTGATTGGATAATCAGCAGTGCTATTAATCACATTTTATCAGGCCATCAGAAGATGCGCTTTCATTATGCTGCTGCATCTCAGTCTCTGTATCAGCCCAGAGGAGTCAGAGAGAGCCATGTTCTCACTCATGCCAATGTAGCCTATGCATCGATTAGACCCACAGCGTCATTGCGTCAATGCTGTATAATAAATGATGACACAGACAAACTTTTTTAATAATGTACACACAAGAAAATAAATGGTTCTAAACAGTACTAGACAGGGGTTCTTTGAATTGTAACCATAGCGGAACCCTTTTTTTAAGGTTAAATTTAAAAAAAACATGCCTATACACTTATAAAGACCCAAAAAGGATTCTGCCATGGTTACAACCCTTTTTAAAATGTATATACAACCTTTATGGAGAATGGTTCTATAAAGACCCTTTCTCAACATTACAGGTTCTTTGTGGATCCTTTTGAAGAACCACACAGGGTTTTTATTCTGGTCAGCTGTATTATATTGATATATTTCCGTAAGTGTTATTATTCTGCTAATTGACGAGTTGAACTAAAGGGAGATACAGCTGGGGGTCCCTGAGGAAAGAACCAATGACTGATTTAGTCAACTGTTCTCAATCGACACAAGCCCACACATGAATCTTTCACAAAACAACATCGTTGGCCACGGTAATACATAATTACATAAAACAACAAATTAGACAAACTGGAATGACGCTCTCACTCACAGTTGGACAAAAAGAGCTACAAGCAATCCACGCCCCACGTTCCACATATAACCATCACCCTTTCCAAAGAACCATTGAAGACACCTCATTTTTTTGGTGTGTAATCCCAAAATGTTGGGGATATGTGTGCAACAAAAGTTAAACATTCAATTTGACGCCTACGTGGGTTATATCCCACGTATGCACCACACAGAACACAGAACGCACTGCCTCTACAACGCAAGGCAAATGCAGCGTTCCATTGGAAATTCATGTATTTCTGGTGTACCAAAACACAGTGTCGGTGTGATCGGGGCGTTAGTGATAACAGACCCTCTGAATGCACTCACACGCGTAGACACACACACACACACAGGTACGCACAGATTGAGATAACGTTTGAAATGCGAAACAAAAGACAAGGATAAACAAACTAAACATTGAATCATTTTCCATAATAAAAAAATGTATATTTATGTTTTAAGAATACTACTACTATGACTACTACTACTACTACTACTAATAATAATAATAATAATTATAATAATATTATAATAATTATTATAATTTTAGGAAAAGGGGAAGTGTACAACGGATTGCATATTGGGGTGGGGGGGGGGGGTAAAGCATCCTCATTACCACATGCATGTGTTACAGTAGTTGGTCGGATCTCAAATCATCGGCTGTTTCCTGAACACTCACCTCTTTCTCTGCGCCTACTTCTCCCAGGCTTTTTTGTTCTCTTTTCAATTAGAGTCAATTGACCTGACAGAATGGCTGGCAATTAAGTGATTTTTGTAATGGTCCTGGGCTAATTTTCCCGAGCTTGTCAGCTGTATTTTATGAAGCCACCCCCCACCCCTTACCCTCTTTACTCTCTCCGCTGCATAATAGCTTATAATTTCAAAATCTTTATCCTCAGTTTCCCTCTCAATAAATTGCAATTACAGGAAGTTGTTAGAAGATGCTTAAATGTCCTTCTTTTTGTACCATCGGAGACGTTTTGTAATTGACTGTAGAGAGAGAAGAGGGGAGCATTTTTGTGCGCGGGGAGCCATAACATCATCAGGTTTCATATGTAAACTGTGTCACTTTGTAAACACTGACTCCAACTCTCATGGGTTCTCAACCAACCACAGATAGGGGAACTTTCTTTCTTTCTCTTCGTCCTATAGCTAATCAAGAATATGTCTTCCTACCCATCTCAGGACTGAGCTTCCTGATTTCCTTACGAATCTTTGACTGAAGGCCCTTTCTCAAGACGCTGAACACAATAGGGCATTGAGTTGGCACCTTTGAATCTGCAAAACATAGGCCTATACTTCAACTTTGTTTCAAGAGCGTAAACGTTTGGTTAGTTTAGAGGTGAGCTATAAAGTGAGTTTTTAAAGAATTTAAGCATTTGTGAAAAAACACACTTTGAGATCAATGACACTCCCCTGTCTACTGAGCAGTAAAACACAGGGAGCATTGTGACATGTGCCCTCTGTTCTTCTCACTCCCCCCCCCCATACCTCCGCAGTCACATCCGTCAAACTCACACTCATGCCCAGGAAGCGGGCACACCCTTGATGTCTTCTCATAAAATATGCAAATGAACTCCAAATGAAATACCTTTCTCCCCCCTCTCGTCCTCGTCTCTGGGAGCCTGAAAGCCTTCCATCACAGAGCGAGCGTTCTCCCTACTAATCATCTCTGTTGGTAATAACTCCAGCCCAACATCTGCTTTCCTCCATAACACTTCACTAATTTTTCCCTCATTTCACCGCGCATCATTCCCTCCCAACACAATCTACATGTATTAGGTCGTAATGACTTAGCGGGTAAAAGCAAATAGATGCCAAGGGACAACCAACCCCCTCACCACCCTTTCACCACCACGAATACCCCCACACCCCCCCAGACAGGCTCTGCCACCCAACTCTGGCTACTCAAGATAAATTGGGCACGGCAAGAGGAGAAGAGAGTCCTATCAATCACATTAAATGCTTGGGCGTCTGTTATCAGAAAGTGTGGTTGACACCCCATCCAGTCCCCTGGGGAAAGAGAGAAGAGCAGAAAGAAGAGGAAGTTTGTTAATGCTTCATAAATGATATTATGGATAGTGGTAGTGGAGGGGGTTGCCGACAGTGTGGAGGGGGTTACTAACAAGCAGCGACAGTAGGTTTTAACTGATCTCTTATTAGAGAACGTCCCATGGCCCCCTTCCACGTGGCATCAGTTTTGTGTGTGTGTGTGTGTGTGAGTGTGCGTGCGTGCGTGCGTGCGTGCGTGCGTGAATTTTGTGTGTATGGCTAATTCATATATGAGTGTAAATGCAAATACCTTCAATTTCTATTTGGTCAGATGCAGTGTAGGCCTATGTGCTTTTTCTCAGTCACATGTAATAGATGTTTGAAGTAAAACTACTGCCGTGTTTGAACAAGAACTTGGCTTTCGCAGCGTGCTTCAATATTTTGTTGTTTGGGGAGATGAAAGAAAGATTTTCGCCTGCAAACACAATTTTTTTTATGATCTCATTTCAAGATGCGTAAGTATACCAATACTGTGCCCTAATGGTTCTCCTTGCTGTGCTAAATACAGTTAGACATGAATAGTGTTTCTAAACAGCCATTAAAAAATGCCACTATAATCACTTCACTGGATAGAGACTGATAGTATTGGAGAAAATTATCGTAATGTCATTTTCATCTTCTCTGAATTACGGATGAGAAAAATCTTAGCTATAGGAAATTAAAGAGAGAAAGTGAGAAAGAGAGAGAGAGATAGGGGAAGAGAGAAAGAGAGACAGACAGAGAGAGCGAGAGCGAGAGATGGAGAGATGGAGAGAGAAAGAGAGAGAAAGAGGAAGAGAGAGGGATAAAAGAGAGGGATAAAAAACAGAGAGAGAGAGATGGAGAGAGAGAGAGCGAGAGCGAGAGATGGAGAGATGGAGAGAGAAAGAGAGAGAGAGGAAGAGAGAGGGATAAAAAACAGAGAGAGAGAGATGGAGAGGGAGAGAGAGAGAGGGAGAGCGAGAGAGAGACAAAGCGAGAGAGAGAATCCACCCCAATAAATCAATACTTTCAATCCCTAGTAGTAAACTACACATTGTCAGATATGGCCTCCCACTGCTAGTATAGGTGTGTGTATGAATGTGTATGTAGCTCGTTATGTCCAGGCCGAATGCCGACCCCTCTTCTTCAAACCAGCATATCACGTCCATGTTGTTGTTCTTGTTGTTGATTGTAACGTTTTATTTTTCCAAGGCAATAAAAGCACGTATTAGCTTGGGGAAAAAAGATGGGACAGAAATATACAAATAACTCGTACACACACACACACACACACACACACACACACACACACACACACACACACACACACACACACACACACACACACACACACACACACACACACACACACACACACACACACACACACACACACACACACACACACACACACACACACACACACACACACACACACACACACACACACACACACAGTCAGTGGGATCAACATATAAATAATTCAGTCAGCTATGACAGTAGATGTTGGGATGTAGCTGGTGATTCTGTGGTGGTCTCTCTGCTTCAACTTTTGATCAGGCATTCAAAAGCAGGCCCTCTGTGGTAGCCAGACGGATGGATGAGGGACTCCGTGTGCATCCCAAATTCAACCCTATTCCATTTATAGTGCACTACTTTCGACCAGGGCCCATACATTCTCTATAGGGCGTTGGTCAAAAGAAGTGCACCATATAGGGAATAGGATGCCATTTGGGATGTGCCCATCGCCTCCTCTCCTCCTCTCTTATTCACTTACTGCTCAGTCCACTTGTATAGAGTGATGCTTTACACTAGAAAGTGTGTCCTTGGGAAGGAACCAGTTTCGAGAATTCTCTGACTGTGTCCCAAGTGGCACACTATTCCTAATATAGCACACTACTAAGTTCCAGTGTTAAATCTATTTGTAAAAATATATATTGGCCTCATAATTAACGTGTTACTAGAGTTGAGTTTTAGCACATATCAAATATGTAAAGCAAAATTAATACACCAAAACATCCCAATCTAGTTGGGGGCTTGAGTCAAGGGATCTCTGTGTTGGTGTTAATAACTAACAAGGGTAGTAAACATTTGATGATCATCTATCTACTGTATAATATTAATCAGATGAATGCACATATAGCTTTGAAACATCATCCCTCCACAGGCTTTCTGTGGAGGGATGGTGGTAGGAGAAGGTCAATTTGTGGAAGAATAGATGGCATATTCACTGGGAAACTATTATTCAAACTAAGATCTCAATATTTTTAAGTCATGATAACTAAACTGCAACTGATAACATTGAAGGTGTTGTATCCTACCAACTATCACTGGAAAAATAAAACATTACGGAAATAAACAATTATAAATGCCATCGCTGAAACTCTGCGTCTTTAAAACTTGTATTTCTAATTATTTTCAGAGACCAGTCTGTTGTGTGAACAGAGAAACGAGTGGGGAGAGAAACAAAGGGATTTAGCCATACTTAACTTGCAATTGAAGGTCCCCCTACAGCAGTCTTTCGCCAGACACCTTTTTCATACACGACTGAACCATTCATATTCCATCTGTTCCACCGCTCACTCTTTGGGGAGGCTGTCAATCTCAGGAAATCATGTGACAACGGTGGAGCGGGAGAGAGGCTGAGGGAGGAGAGGCGATGAGGAAGGACAGCGAGGGGAAGGAGGAGAAGGGGAGAGATGTTCACCGTTACGCAGAGCGAGAGAGGGGAAGAGGAGAGAAGGGAGGGGACAGGGAGGGGACAGGGAGGGAGGGAGGGAGGGAGGAGAGGTGGAGAGATGTTCAGCGTTACGCAGCTCACCACAGCTGAACTCCAGGGAACTTTCCAAGGGCTCATCACACATCAGTGTCCTAGGGAGCCATGGGGATGGAAGGGAGGAGAGAGAAAGAGAGAGAGAGAGAGAGAGAGAGAGAGAGAGAGAGAGAGAGAGAGAGAGAGAGAGAGAGAGAGAGAGAGAGAGAGAGAGAGAGAGAGAGAGAGAGAGAGGAGAGAGAGAGAGAGAGAGAGAGAGAGAGAGAGAGAGAGAGAGAGAGAGAGAGAGAGAGAGAGAGAGAGAGAGAGAGAGAGAGAGAGAGAGAGAGAGAGAGAGAGAGAGAGAGAGAATATAGAGGAGCTGAGAGAGAGAGAGAGAGAGAGAGAGAAATATAGAGGAGCTGAGAGAGAGAGAGAGAGAGAGAGAGAAATATAGAGGAGCTGAGAGAGAGAGAGAGAGAGAGAGAGAAATATAGAGGAGCTGAGAGAGAGAGAGAGAAATATAGAGGAGCTGAGAGAGAGAGAGAGAAATATAGAGGAGCTGAGAGAGAGAGAGAGAAATATAGAGGAGCTGAGAGAGAGAGAGAGAAATATAGAGGAGCTGAGAGAGAGAGAGAGAAATATAGAGGAGCTGAGAGAGAGAGAGAGAAATATAGAGGAGCTGAGAGAGAGAGAGAGAAATATAGAGGAGCTGAGAGAGAGAGAGAGAAATATAGAGGAGCTGAGAGAGAGAGAGAGAAATATAGAGGAGCTGAGAGAGAGAGAGAGAGAGAGAGGAATATGGTGAGAGAGGGGAGGTGTGTGCACTGTGCAGAGCAGAGTAGAGAGGGGGTATTGTGTTGTGGTGTGGTGTGTTGCGTAGCGGCATGGCCCGGAGGAAGCATGGAGGAGACACATCTGCCACAGTATTAACTTTCTGCTCTCTGGGACCTGGGTGTCAGAGGCAGCCGCTGGGCTCTGCTGGCCTCTAGACTGCTGGGCTGTTGCTGTTGGGGTCTGTTCTCTGTTCAGCCATTTTGGATGAAGTGGGGAGTAACCACTGGATTCCTGGGCTCCTGGGTTGCTGGGTTGCTGGGCTGCTGGGTCGCTGGGTTGTTGGGCATGTCGGGATGCTGGGTCACTGGGCTGTTGTTGGGCTGCTGAGCTCTGGTTTCTGTTCAGCCATTTTGGATCAGTTGGGGAACAAAGAGGCTCATAGAGCACTGGGCCACACTTGGCAACCATCAGCATAGAGCTGCAACCTTTAACATCACACTAATAGGCAAAGGGAATAGCAAATAAGTTTGACAACACAGCATATTGGCAAACATACAATGAATTAGTGTTGTCAAAATACCCACATTTTTACTTCGATAACATACCAGGTTTAGTATCACGATACTCGATACTGAAATTATATTCAAAACCAAAATGATACTCGACACCGAAACTATATCACTGCAAAAAAAGCATATTAGCTAAAGTCACAGAATAACCACTATGCTTTATTTTATTAAACATTGCACAATATATTGATAACTGGTAGAACAACTCAAATAACAAATAGAATATCTTCTATTCCACATTATATTTCTTTAAAAAAGAAAACACCATAATAACAGAAAAAAACAGAAAATAACAGAAAATATCTTCAATGTTCCTTATATCTGAGACTCACAGCATACAAAATAATTGTACAATTAAACTGTTTTAAAATGTATTTTTTTTACGTAAGGTTAATTTGCTCATCCATGGCCATAATATTGGGTCAAATGAGAAATATTAGACCTAAGATGTATTATTCATTACAGCTAAATAATTGCATGTATTAAATTAATAGTTTAGTTCCAAAATGACATAAATACTGAAGCTAATTTCTGAAGCTTCTATATCGCAGCAATCTGCACAATGACACAGCATACGACGATTCCCAGAGTGCATTTCAACTTCCAGGATGCAATACTCAAACACGAAGTAGTCTAAATACAGTATATTGCTGTCATAGGGAAGTTTTGAGTGCATTGCACATTACTTTTGGATTGTAATCATATTGCTAACATGAATGTCATGCTGAATATATGTTCATGTCATTGTCAAAAATAATACGAATTTTGTTTCTGGTCAAATAACGTTACAATGAAAATGTTATGTTTAAAATGTTTTTTTTTATGGCGTTTTGGAACTAAATTTATGGGCCCCCACAAGTGTTATGTTTTATGGAACTTGTCTGAATGTTTGGGCTTTTTAGGCTGGGTTTATGTATAGAACTTTGTGACATCGACTGACGTTAAAAGGGCTTTATAAATACATTATATTGATTGAACCCGGTACCGGTTTCAAAAATGAATAGAAGTATGGAGGTAGTTTTGTGCCAACAAAAAAGGGCTTAAATATGTCTACAAAAAAACCTGGAGTTTCCTTATTTCTCCTAATAATTCAAATTTAGTTTCTAGTAGAATAACGTTACATTGCAAATGTCACATGTACAATAGTTTTCTATGTTGTTTTGGGTCTAAACCTCCCTTGCGCTGTCCTTCTTTGTAACACGTTGGCTTAGTTGTTTCGGTGTGCTGGCCCTCATCATCTGCTCTGCAAGCAAAGTTTTCCCATAGATCGCTTCTGGAGCAATTTTTTTAACAAACTTCTGGCTTGCAGATATGATGTTATCGTTAGAAGAAGCCACGCTGTCTAAATTTTCTCTCCTCTTGTTTGCTTCTCAAAAGTGACTCGGACTGTGTCAGCTGCATGCCACGCGCAAGTAGCCTGGCTAGTATGCTACGTCCGCATATGAGAAGATTCAGACAAATTACTAGACAGACTTGATCCTCTCATGCCATATTTGACGTGAAACACATTTGACAGAAGTACCGAAAGTAACACAAATTCAAGTACCCAACCGTTGTTCATGTTCTAGTGTCAAAAAAGTACAGACGTTTTGGTATACCGTGCAACACTACAGTAAATTGAGACATTACCTAACTAAACTAAGCAAAAAGAAGAAACTATATTCTGGAACAAAGATAAATTATATGTAGAAAGAGCTCTGGAGTACCTTAAAACCTGTTGGGGATGGGGGCGCTGTTTAGACTATTTAGGCTAATTTGGCTAATTTTTTAAACGGCTTCCCACAAAATCCTTGATCGTACAATATGCATATTATTATTATTATTGGATAGAAAACAGTCTATAGTTTCTATAGGAGTTGAAATTTTGTCTCTAAGTGGAACAGAGCCCATTCTACAGCAATTTCCCTGACATGGAGTCAGATTTGAGAAATGTTGGCCACTCTTCTGAAGTCAGTTAAAAGGGCACTGTCATTGCTATGACTATACGGACACTTCTTACGTCTTCCCCTGGATGCCTTTACGTGATGACGATTCCAATGGGGTCGATTGCGCGTTCACAGGCCCTACAAATGAAAAAACCCTGAAGCTAGTCATTCTTTTGGAGCTGCGTCATGAGCCTAGAGGACACCGGCGCGCACCTGTTCCAAGCGTTAGTTAAGCCTGTTATATTTCTCCGGTCATCTTTTCACTCGTTTAAAGGAGTTAAAAACATCATAAGGTAGTTAATTTAAAGCGTTTTATAGCAATTTATATCCGTTTAGTGCGATTTTGGGACATTTATTTTTGCAACGATGTGAAAAGTTGGGCACGCTTTTCAGTTCATCCCGAACGCAGTTGACATTTCCACATGGCAAGAGGACAGCTTTCCACCAAAAGACGATTTCTCCCAAGAAAGGATCCTTTGCCCAAGATACTGATGGAAGAACAGCTCAAGGTAGGACATTTTTATTATGATAAATCGTGTTTCTGTCGAAACATTTTAGTGGCTTAGGACGCCATGTTTTTTGACGTAGCTTCGCTTGGCGCAAACTGTATTGAAAAGTAAGGATAAATTAAAAAATGTAATAACGCAATTGTATTAAGAATTAAATTGTCTATCAATCCCTGTCCACCCTATATTTTTTAGTCACGTTTATGAGTATTTATGTATAAGAGTAGATCACTGTCTAAGTGGCGCAAGGACTTTTTCTTTACCAGCTTGTCTACATTTCACATTGTCTAACCATGATTTTGGTGGCTAAATATAAACATTTTCGATCAAACTGTATATGCATGTTGTAATGTGATGTTACAGGAGTGTCATCGGAAGAATTCTGAGAAGGTTAGTGAAAAAATTAATATCTTTTGGCGATGTTGACTTTTATCGCTCACTTTGGCTAGAATCAATGCTGGGCTGCTAATTGCTATGTGCTAAGCTAATATAACGATTTATTGTGTTTTCGCTGTAAGACACTTAGAAAATCTGAAATATTGTCTGTATTCACAGGATCTGTGTCTTTCGATTCGTGTATGCTGTGTATTTTTACGAAATGTTTGATGATTAGTAGTTAGGTAAACACGTTGCTCATTGTAATTATTCTAGTCCATTTGTGATGGTGGGTGCAATTGTAAACTATGCCATATACCTGAAATATGCACTTTTTTCTAACAAAACCTATCCCATACCATAAATATGTTATCAGACTGTCATCTAATGAGTTTTTTTGTTGGTTAGGGGCTATAAATATCTTAGTTTAGCCGAATTGGTGATGGCTACTGGTGTTGGTGGACAAATAAAAGATGGTGGATTATGCTAATGTGTTTTTAGGTAATAGATGTACATCTTTACATATTGTGTCTTCCCTGTAAAACATTTTAAAAATCGGAAATGTTGACTGGATTCATAAGATCTGTGTCTTTCATTAGCTGTATTGGACTTTAATGTGTGAAAGTTAAATATTTAAAAAAAATATTTTTTTTGAATTTCGCGGCACTGGTTTTTCAGTGGGGGGGGGGGGGGTGTGCCGCTAGCGCCACGCTGATCCTAGACAGGTTAAATTCGTGGCAAAATAATCCAACGCAGTTCTCCATAGTTATCCTCATCGCCAAATATGTAGTATCCTTAAAGGCGACTTAGAGTTACGACTCATGAGCCGCTAGCGCCACGCTGATCCTAGACAGGTTAAACCAAATTCTAGGCAAAAAAGTGAAGAGAGAGAGAGAGAGAGAGAGAGAGAGAGAGTCAGATGGCTTGTTCATAACAAAATCCTTTGATATTGCCAACCACTTTAAAATAGTCTGTCTAATGAACATAATACAAAATCCCCATCCAAATCCATTAGTTTAAGCAAGAGATACAGTATCTGTTTATTTTTACATGGGTTGCATCTCAATCCACCAATCCACACATTATAGGCTCCCGAGTGGCACAGCCGTCTAAGGCACTTCATCTCAGTGCTAGAGGCGTCACTGCAGACCCTGGTTTGATCCCGGGCAGTATCACAACCGGCCGTGATCAGGAGTCCCATAGGGCGGCGGATAATTGGGTCAAGCGTCGTCCGGGTTAGGGGAGGGTTTGGCCAGGGTAGGCCGTCATTGTAAATTAAGAATTAGTTCTTAACTGACTTGCCTAGTTAAATAAAAGCACAAAAATAATAAATTAAAAAATCTGCCTATGTCGGACATCCACATCTGCAGTGGAAAGTGGCAGTGCTGTAGTCAGTCCAGGAAACATCTTGAAAATCGGTCTTCTCGTGAAAACCTATGTAGCTTCCAAATGGTTTGGCCATTTGGAATACTCTTTTGCTCTGTGACCCCCAATACTGTCACAAGACTCAGCTGAAGGTAATCTGGTACTGGTTTTTAAAAAATGAATAGTTTTGGGGTACTTTTGTGCAAACCAAAAACAATTGTTAAATGTGCCCCCCCCCAAAAAACATAGATGTTATGGATTTACATCCTCTGCGTTATTATGGATTGAGAGTTAGCTATCTAATAGAACACAGAGGTCAATGGAAGCCTCTCTCACGCAAAGTCGGTTGAGTGTGGTGTACCACAGGGAAGCCGGCTTGGGCCATTATTATTTTTACTAATGACTTTACACTGACCTTGAATAAAGCCTGTGTGTCTAAGTACGTGGACGACTCAGCAGTATACACATCGGCTACAAAAAATAAATAACTGACACCCTTAACATAGAGCTCCAATCAGTTTTAGAATAGGTAACTAGCAATAGGCTGCTGCTAAATATCTAAAAAATGAAATGTATAGTTTTTGGACAAATCACTCGCTCAAATCTTAAATCTAGATCTATTGCTGAATAATGTGGTGGTTGAGCATGTTGAGGAGACTAAACTGCATGGAGTAACCCTAGATAGCAAGCTGTCATAGTTAAAACATAAAGACATGGTTGCTAAAATGGAATAGATGTGTCCATGATAAGGCGTTAGACTGCTTTCTTAATATCATAATCAACTAGAATAGAGCAAGCAAGTATTGCACTTAGATGTACACAGAGGGTGAATGGCAATAACTTCTTATGGCTAGCGGAACCCCTCGACAACATTCCTCTGAAAAGGCAGAGCACGAAATTCACTAATATTTTTTTTAAATATGTAACTTTCATACATTCACAAGTGCAATACACCAAATTAAAGCATAACTTCTTGTTAATCTACCCATTGTGTCCGACTTACAGCGAAAACACACCATATGATTATGTTAGGTCAGAGCCTAGTCACAAAAACACACACAGCCATTTTCCAGCCAAAGAGAGGAGTCACAAAAAGCAGAAATAGGGATAAAATGAATCACTAACATTAGTAACCTGGTATATTTATGTTTACCAATAGATGGCAGTATTGACTCAAGACGGGGGTTTGCTTCCCTCTATCCGTAGCTGTTTCCTATGTCTGCCTATATAACTATGATTAACCTGTCTAGGATGAGGGTGCCGCTAGCGGCACTCCCCCCCCCACCCCCACTGAAAAACCAGTGCCGCGAAATTCAAAAAAAATATTTTTTTTAAATATTTAACTTTCACACATTAAAGTCCAATACAGCTAATGAAAGACACAGATCTTGTGAATCCAGCCAACATGTCCGATTTTTAAAATGTTTTACAGGGAAGACACAATATGTAAAGATGTACATCTATTACCTAAAAACACATTAGCATAATCCACCATCTTTTATTTGTCCACCAACACCAGTAGCTATCACCAATTCGGCTAAACTAAGATATTTATAGCCCCTAACCAAGAAAAAAACTCATCAGATGACAGTCTGATAACATATTTATGGTATGGGATAGGTTTTGTTAGAAAAAAGTGCATATTTCAGGTAGATGGCATAGGTTACAATTGCACCCACCGTCACAAATGGACTAGAACAACTACATAGAGCAACGTGTTTACCTACTTACTAATCATCAAACATTTTGTAAAAATACACAGCATACACTAATCGAAAGACACAGATCCTGTGAATACAGACAATATTTCAGATTTTCTAAGTGTCTTACAGCGAAAACACAATAAATCGTTATATTAGCATAGCACATAGCACATAGCAGCCCAGCATTGATTCTAGCCAAAGTGAGCGATAATGTCAACATCGCCAAAATATATAAATTTTTTCACTAACCTTCTCAGAATTCTTCAGATGATACTCCTGTAACATCATATTACACAATCCATATAGAGTTTGATCGAAAATGTTTATATTTAGCCACCAAAATCATGGTTAGACAATGTGAAATGTAGCCCAGCTGGTGAGAAAATGTCCGTGCGCCATATTAGACAGTGATCTACTCTTATACATAAATACTCATAAACGTGACTAAAAAATATAGGGTGGACAGGGATTGATAGACAATTTAATTCTTAATACAATCGCGGAATTACATTTTTTAAATTATCCTTACTTTTCAATACAGTTTGCGCCAAGCGAAGCTACGTCAAAAAACATGGCGTCCTAAGCCACTAACATTTTTCGACAGAAACACGATTTATCATAATAAAAATGTCCTACTTTGAGCTGTTCTTCCATCAGTATCTTGGGCAAAGGATCCTTTCTTGGGTCTAATCGTCTTTTGGTGGAAAGCTGTCCTCTTGCCATGTGGAAATGCCAACTGCGTTCGGGATGAACTGGAAGCGTGCCCAGCAATTCACAGCGTTTCAGAAATAAATTTCCCAAAATCGCACTAAACGGATATAAATTGCTATAAAACGCTTTAAATTAACTACCTTATGATGTTTTTAACTCCCATAACGAGTAGAAACATGACCAGAGTAATATTACTCCCTCCACTAATGCTTGGAACAAGTGCGGGTCGATGTCCTCCAGGCGCATTACGCAGCAAGAAAAGAGTTCCTAGCTACAGGGTTTTTTAATTTGTAGTGCCTGTGAACGCGCAATCGACCCCATTCAAATCGTCATCACGTAAAGGCATCCAGGGGAAGACGTAAGCAGTGTCCGTATACTCATAGCAATAACTGCGGCCTTTTAACTGACTCCAGATCAGGGGCCAAAATTTCTGAAATCTGACTCCATGTCAGGGAAATTGCTGTAGAATGACTTCTGTTCCACTTAGAGACAAAATTTCAACTCCTATAGAAACTATAGACTGTTTTCTATCCAATAATAATAATAATATGCATATTGTACGATCAAGAATTTTGTGGGAAGCCGTTTCAAAAATTACACGATTAGCATAAATAGTGACAACAGCGCCCCCATCCTCAACAGGTTAAGAAAGCTTCAGGTAGCTTAAGCCAGGTGCAAAAGAGAATGTAATTCTAAATTACTATTAAATACTAAACCGTACTTAAGTCTCATGAGTCGTAACTCTAAGTCGCCTTTAAGGATACTACATATTTGGCGATGAGGATAACTATGGAGAACTGCGTTGGATTATTTTGCCACGAATTTAACCTGTCTAGGATCAGCGTGGCGCTAGCGGCACACCCCCCCCCCCCCCACTGAAAAACCAGTGCCGCGAAATTCAAAAAAAATATTTTTTTTAAATATTTAACTTTCACACATTAAAGTCCAATACAGCTAATGAAAGACACAGATCTTATGAATCCAGTCAACATTTCCGATTTTTAAAATGTTTTACAGGGAAGACACAATATGTAAAGATGTACATCTATTACCTAAAAACACATTAGCATAATCCACCATCTTTTATTTGTCCACCAACACCAGTAGCCATCACCAATTCGGCTAAACTAAGATATTTATAGCCCCTAACCAACAAAAAAACTCATTAGATGACAGTCTGATAACATATTTATGGTATGGGATAGGTTTTGTTAGAAAAAAGTGCATATTTCAGGTATATGGCATAGTTTACAATTGCACCCACCATCACAAATGGACTAGAATAATTACAATGAGCAACGTGTTTACCTAACTACTAATCATCAAACATTTCGTAAAAATACACAGCATACACGAATCGAAAGACACAGATCCTGTGAATACAGACAATATTTCAGATTTTCTAAGTGTCTTACAGCGAAAACACAATAAATCGTTATATTAGCTTAGCACATAGCAATTAGCAGCCCAGCATTGATTCTAGCCAAAGTGAGCGATAAAAGTCAACATCGCCAAAAGATATTAATTTTTTCACTAACCTTCTCAGAATTCTTCCGATGACACTCCTGTAACATCACATTACAACATGCATATACAGTTTGATCGAAAATGTTTATATTTAGCCACCAAAATCATGGTTAGACAATGTGAAATGTAACTCGGCTGGTCAGAATTTGTCCTTGCGCCACTTAGACAGTGATCTACTCTTATACATAAATACTCATAAACGTGACTAAAAAATATAGGGTGGACAGGGATTGATAGACAATTTAATTCTTAATACAATTGCGTTATTACATTTAATTTATCCTTACTTTTCAATACAGTTTGCGCCAAGCGAAGCTACGTCAAAAAACATGGCGTCCTAAGCCACTAAAATGTTTCGACAGAAACACGATTTATCATAATAAAAATGTCCTACCTTGAGCTGTTCTTCCATCAGTATCTTGGGCAAAGGATCCTTTCTTGGGAGAAATCGTCTTTTGGTGGAAAGCTGTCCTCTTGCCATGTGGAAATGTCAACTACGTTCGGGATGAACTGAAAAGCGTGCCCAACTTTTCACATCGTTGCAAAAATAAATGTCCCAAAATCGCACTAAACGGATATAAATTGCTATAAAACGCTTTAAATTAACTACTTTGTGATGTTTGTAACTCCTATAACGAGTGAAAAGATGACCGGAGAAATATAACAGGCTAAACTAACGCTTGGAACAGGAGAGGGTCGGTGTCTTCCACGCGCGTTACGCAGCAAGAAAAGACTTGCTAGCTAAAGGTTTTTTTCATTTGTAGGGCCTGTGAACGAGCAATCGAGCCCGTTGGAATCGTCATCACGTAAAGGCATCCAGGGGAAGACGTAAGAAGTGTCCGTATAGTCATAGCAACGACAGTGCCCTTTTAACTGACTTCAGAAAAGTGCCCAACATTTCTCAAATCTGACTCCATGTCAGGGAAATTGCTGTAGAATGGGCTCTGTTCCACTTAGAGACAAAATTTCAACTCCTATAGAAACTATAGACTGTTTTCTATCCAATAATAATAATAATATGCATATTGTACGATCAAGGATTTTGTGGGAAGCCGTTTAAAAAATTAGCCACATTAGCATAAATAGTCTAAACAGCGCCCCCATCCCCAACAGGTTAACGGAGTGTTTGGCGTGCGACGCGGGAGGTGAGACTCAAGTAAGCGGTGGAAGATTCTGAAGGATTGATTCCCTGGATACGGGTAGGACAAATTATTGACTGTGTGAGGGGAGAAAGAATCGGGAAAGATGGCTTTGGCAACAATAGGCTCGCTACCACCATTTGATCCTAAAAATCAGGAACGGGAGGAGTACTGTGAAATAATGGAACATTTCTTTGCTGCTAATGAAATAACTGATGCCACTATACAGAAATCCATACTCATAAGCGTTGTCGGTGCACAGACGTACAGCTTAATGAGAAAACTGTTGAGCCCAGATAAACCAGGAGAAAAGTCATTCATAGATTTAGTCGAGCTATTAAAAAATCACTTCAACCCCAAACTCAGTGAGATAGTACAAAGATGTAAGTTTGATTCACGCATGAGAAAACCTATCGAATCAGTGGGGGAATATGTGACTGAGTTGAGGACTAGCATTGGACTGTAACTATGGGAATACATTATCGCAAATGCTACGCGATCGGCTGGTGTGTGGGATTAATGATGACAGGATACAAATACGATTGTTATCAGAGCCTAATCTCACGTTTGAGAATGCACTCAAACTGGCCCAGGCCATGGAGTCCGCAAATAGAAATGCACTGGATTTGCAGGCAAGGGGTGCAACTGCGTGCCATACAGTAAAAGAGCGCTGAGCACGTAGAATTTCAAAGAACGGAAAGCCGTGGTGCAGCAGCCAATAGAGACTGTTATGGTTGCAAAGGCAAAGAAGCAGCATTTGACTGTAAATTCAAACACGAAAGTGTAATGCATGTGGGATAATAGGCCACATTGCGAGGGCGTGCCGCAATAAAAAAAAGCCACGGGCTGCAGAAAAGAGGAGGGACAGAAAACCGAATACCTCCAGACGCTCTAGCTACCGCTCTAATCAAGTGATCGAAAGTGAAAGTGAGTGCGCAGACGCAGAGCAAGCATTCTCAATGTACAGTGTACAGGGGGCGAATATGAAGAAGGTGAAGCCTTTCATTGTGGAAATGGGAATAAATGCACTTAAGGTACCGTTTGAACTAGACACAGGAGGTAGTGTCACACTGATGAACAGGTCCCAATTCTATAGGAAGTGTAAAACCGTTGAAGTGCCTAAACTGAGAGACACCCCCATTAACCTGTTGAGGACAGAGGGCGCTGTTTTCACTTTGGGGGAAAATCGTGCCCAATTTACTCAATTCTTGCTCGTACAATATGCATATTATTATTACTATTGGATAGAAAACACTCTCTAGTTTCTAAAACCGTTTGAATTATATCTGTGAGTAAAACAGAACTCATTTGGCACAAACTTCCTGACGAGGAAGTGGAAAATCTGAAATCGATGCTCTGTTCTAGGTCCTGCCTATAAATGGGCATGATACGTATTAGTATACATGCACGTCATACACCTTCCCCTAGATGTCAAGAGGCAGTGAGAGAAGAAATGAGGTGTTTATCTTGGTCTGAGATGGAATAAATCCTCTTGGAATGACGTGTCACCCATTTCCTGTTTTCTGGAAAGCGTGAGGTTGGACCTGGAATTGCCTTCTGAAAAGCTTTCGTTATAGGCGACTACTATCTCCGGCTTTGATTTTATTTGATACATGTGACAATATCATCGTAAAGTATGTTTTTTCAATATAGTTTTATTAGACTATTGAAATTTATTCTGGACGTCAGGCGTGTTGCGCTGTGTGCCTTTGTTCAGGAAGGAGAGCTTCGCGCCACTTGGCTAGTGCGCTTCCTAATTCAAGAGGGAAAAAGGACGTTCTAAATCCAAACAACGATTGTTCTTGACAAAGGACCTCTTATACAACATTCTGATGGAAGCTCATCAAAAGTAGGACCCCTTTTTTGATGCTATTTCATATATCTGTCGAACTGTGTACTATTAGTTTTGCGCCCAGGTTTTGGGCACTCGCTCGCCATAACGTAAGCCTTATGTCGTAATGAAGTTATTTTTAGAATTCCAACACGGCGATTGCATTAAGAACTAGTGTATCTATCATTTCCTATACAACATGTAATTTTTAGTTATGTTTATGAATAGCTATTTAGTCAGAATATGTGTGTCAGAAAAAGTGTCAGAAAAATATCCGGACGTTGTGGGAAAAAGTAGCTACATTAGCACAATGCATAACCACTGATTTCAGCTCTAAATATGCACATTTTCGAACAAAACATAAGTGTATGTATAACCTGATGTTATAGGACTGTCATCTGATGAAGCATATCAAGGTTAGTCAAAAATTATATATCTTTTGCTGGTTTGTTACGATCGCTAACTTTTGCTACTGGGAAATGGCTTGTGTTTCTGGCTATTGTGGTAAGCTAATATAACGCTATATTGTGTTTTCGCTGTAAAACACTTAAAAAATTGGAAATATTGTTTGGAATCACAAGATGCCTGTCTTTCATTTGCTGTACACTATGTATTTTTCAGAAATGTTTTATGTTGAGTATTTAGGTAGTTGACGTTGGTGTCTGTAATTATTCTGTCTGCTTTCGGTGCAATTTATGATTGTAGCTACAATGTAAACTATGATTTATACCTGAAATATGTACATTTTTCGAACAAAACATAGATTTATTGAATAACATGTTATAAGACTGTCATCTGATGAAGTTGTTTGTTGGTTAGTTTGGTTGGTTCTTGGTTAGTTAGGTTGGCTTTGTGCATGCTACCTGTGCTGTGAAAAATGTCTGTCCTTTTTTGTATTTGGTGGTGAGCTAACATAAATATACGTGCTGTTTTTGCTGTAAAACATTTAAAAAATCGGACATGTTGGCTGGATTCACAAGATGTGTACCTTTCATTTGCTGTATTGGACTTGTTAATGTGTGAAAGTTAAATATTTCTAAAAAATATATTTTGAATTTCGCGCTCTGCCTTTTCAGTGGAATGTGGGAGGAGTTCGCCAGAGCAGTACAGGTTAAACTCAAAACGTACAGAGGGGAGAAGATCACTGTGATTGGAGTTGCTGATGTTCAAGTGGAATATCATGGACAAAAGAAAAGTCTGCCTCTCAGTAGTGGAAGGTACTGGCCCCAGCTTACTAGGGAGAGGGTGGTTGGAGGAGGAAATCAAATTGAACTGGGATGAAATCATACATGTCACCACAGAGACATTGACACTACAGCAGGTGCTTTCAAAGCATGAGTGTGTTTTCAAAGAAGAGCCAGGGACATTAAAAGGGGTCCAAGCTACCATTCATGTTGCTGCTAATGCTACTCCCAGATTCTATAGGCCAAGATCAGTTCCATATGCCATGAAGCCGAAAGTGGATGTGGAAAGTGACAGACTCTTAGCAGAGGATATAATTGTACCTGTCAAGTTTTCTGAGTGGGCAGCACCAGTTGTTCCCATACTAAAACCAGATGGTTCAATCAGATTATGCGGTGACTATAAACTGACTGTGAATAGAGTTTCCTCTCTGGAGCAGTACCCCATTCCCAAAGTGGAGGATTTGCTTTAAACGTTAGCCGGAGGGCAACAGTTAACAAAACTGGACATAAGTCAAGCATATCAGCAAGTGCTAATGGGTAAAGCTTCACAGAGGGATGTTTACCTAAAAAACGCTTACCTTTCGGGGTGTCTTCTGTACCAGCTATCTTCCAAAGAACTATGGAGGGAATTCTGCAGGGGATACCCAAGGTAGCGGTTTACCTCGACGACATTCTTGTCACGGGAGTCACGAAGGAGGAACATCTCAGAAACTTAGGTGAAGTTTTGAGGAGGATGGAGGACGCCGGTCGCCGGCTGAAGAGGAGCAAGTGTACACTGTTAGCTGGTGAAGTGCAGTACCTGGGTCACAAGGTGGATGCCAAGGTGTTACCCTCTTGCCGCTCAGATCCCTTTAGCGGGATCATTTTCGTCTACATCCGGTGAATTGCAGAGCGCCAAATTCAAATTAAATTACTAAAAATATTTAATTTTCATGAAATCACAAGTGCAATACACTAAAACACAGCTTAACTTGTTGTTAATCCAGCCGGCGTGTCAGATTTCAAAAAGGCTTTACGGTGAAAGCAAACCATGCGATTATGTGAGGACAGCTCTCAGCAGACAAAACATTACAAACAGCTAGCAGCAAAGTAGATTGGTCACGAAAGTCAGAAAAGCAATAAAATTAATCACTTACCTTTGATGAGCTTCGTATGTTTGCACTCACGAGACTCCCAGTTACACAATAAATGTTTGTTTTGTTCGATAAAGATTCTCTTTATATCCAAAAACCTCCATTTGGTTGGCGCGTTTTGTTCAGTAATCCACAGGCTCATGCGGTCACGACGGGCAGACAAAAATTCCAAATAGTATCTGTAAAGTTCGTAGAAACACGTCAAACGTTTTTTTATATACAATCATCAGATTGTTTTCACAATAAATAATCGATAATATTTCAACCGGACGGTATCCTTTTCAATAGAAGAGAGAAAGAAAATGTCCCGCTCCCAACGCTCGCGCATGCACAAATCTGAGGACATCTGCCTATCCACTGACGCGATGTGATCATTCTCGCTCATTTTTCAGAATAAAAGCCTGAAACTATGTCTAAAGACTGTTCACACCGTGTGGAAGCCATAGGGAAAGGAATCTGGTTGATGTTCCTTTAAATGGAGGATAGGCTTGCAATGGAAAATAGTAGTTTCAGAAAAACAGCACTTCCTGGATGGATTTTTCTCAGGTTTTCGCCTGCCATATGAGTTCTGTTATACTCACAGACATCATTCAAACATTTTTTAGAAACTTCAGAGTGTTTTCTATCCAATACTACTAATAATATGCATATATTAGCTTCTGGGCCTGAGTAACAGGAAGTTTACTCTGGGTACGCTTTTCATCCGAACGTGAAAATGCTGCCCCCTATCCCAAACAGGATAACTGGCATGTCAATCTCATCTGGCTAAAAGTTGAGGAGAGATCGACTGCATCTCTATTGGTCTTTGTGTGAGGTGTTGATGTGTTGAAGGTAACGAACTGTCTATTGAAGCAGTTGGCACACAGTTAGGTATCCACACAAGACATGCAACCAGAGGTCTGGGAAATGCACAGTATTAAATAGAGGCCTGACTACAAGGAACTCTGCCACCCCAGGTAACTCAATCTGGCAGTAAACAGTTGATAAAAATTGATAAAGGAACACTTGTGTTTTGTATTTAATTATCAGGGTTGGGTAGGTTACTTTGTAAATGTAATCTGTTACAGTTACTAGTTACCTGTCCAAAATGGTAAGCAGTAACACAACTTTTGGATTACTCAAACTCAGTTACTTTTTACTTTCCTCTTAAAAGGCATTAGATGAAGACAAAAATAATCCATAAAATGCATTTGTTGTGTTGTCATTGTGGTCACTGACTTGTGGCCGGACTCACTCAGGTGGAACAAACTTTAAATGGAGCATTTTGTAAATTAGCAGCAGCTAATTGGGGATCCTAAAAATGTGCTAAATACTCACAGGTGGCTAAAAAGAACTAATTGAAAGCCACGCCTCCAATGTCATTTCCCAGTGTGCATTGCCTTTTCAAGTGAATTGTAGAGGTACCGCCCATTACTGTATTTGTTAGTGACAGAGACATGGTTGTTGAATTAGTTCATCCTCACTACTGAGGACTTCCTACTGTAGGCAAATGTTACCATAAATCTGTACCTGTTTAAGACCATACACTACGTATATCATGAGGCCTTACCTTCAAAGCCAAGTTTTACCCTATGAATGTTATTGTGTGTCTAATTAATTCACCATGGGAACATACCAGAGTTGCAGACTTTCCTTTTTTCTTTCCAAGTTTTATCCTAACACAGTGGTGTTACAAACCTCCTGGTTGACAAGTCATATTATGGCGGCGTTCAAAGTGACGTGTTATTCCTATTGGAATCCAGCCAAAGTCAGAACATGAAAAAAACTTGAACTTTTATTCACCCGCAACCTGCATTCAGAATGACTGTCAGGATTAGGAACATTGTCGAACGAGACTAACTAAACCATTTCAACTGGAACAACCATTTCAGTAATGGGTACAATTCATCAAATGAACTGATTGTATTAGTTTAGAAAAAATGTATGTTATTTATCTTTGTATAGCATGCAAAAACACAGATGTTAAAAACAATCAAAAAATTCTACCTGCAGTAGAGCTGTGCAGGGGATATCCCGAATAGCATCCGATTCCATATATAGTGAAATACTATCTAATGTCTCTACATTTCATTATGGTCACCTTGGTCTGGGGGATGCACACATGTGGCTCAAATCAATCTGTCCTTAGGACCAGAGAGGCCCAGAGGTGTGCACCGGCCATATGGCTGGACCAGGGGGACTCGTCTGCCCATGGCTCTCAGGGATGAGCGATCTGGCTGGGCCTAAATACTGACCCAAAGGGCCTGGAGTATTGCTGGCTGGCAATATGGTGCTGCCTGTAAATGCTCAGAGGACGACACTGGCCCCAAAGGACACCCTTGTCACTAGGCATCCGTTTCCACTGCAGTTGTTAGGGCTGTTGTTGTTGTTCTTATTGATTAGAGTTGTACATTTCTCTCTCTCTCTCTCTCTCTCTCTGCTGCAGGGCATACAGATGAAGTGTTGTGAATTAATGAAGAACACAGGGATAATTAAAAGAAGAGGTGACACATCCTGGGAGGCTTGACAAGGGACCGGAGGTCCAAATGCATGGGGCCCAGCCCTCCTCCTACACCCTGCCTTCCCTATATCCTCCCCCCTCCCTGCATGCAGATAAGGCTTGATTGGCATGCTGGGTATGGAGGGGGCATGGAGTGAGGGAGGAGGACGAGATGGCACCTGAGGAAGAGTGAGAGGGTGAGGGGATGGATGCAGATTTAGCTCAGGCTTCACCTGTGGCCCTGAAGCCTTTAGCCCCTCCTGGGACCCCCCTTCCTCCCCAGGCTGGCGGGACACGAAGCGAGGACCAAACACACCCTGCAGAGTGAGGAGGGCAGGAAAACAACTGAGGGAGAGAGGTGAGGAGGAGTAGAGGGAGGGAGGATGGACGGATGGAAGGGTAGGAGCCATAGGGGCACTTCCAGGGATTTCTGGCCCACTGGGGCACTGCCTTGATGGACATCTGGCTGGCAAACTATCCAACCCAACGTTAGCCTTTTTATCAAGCCTGTCGCTTGCATGCGGAACGAGATCAAAATCTATTTAACCCTTGTGTGGTGTTCGGGTCTGTGGGACCCATTTTCAATGTTTACCAAAAGAACAACCTGAGACTCATTGGCCTTGGCACATTTTCTGTGAAGAACACATAAAATGACACATTTTCATTGAGTGCACACTATGCACCCCCTACACATTTATATTACATAAGTGGCGTTCGGGTCCACTGGACCCGAGGGTAAAACAAGCGTGGAAAGGTTTGTGTGTAGGTGAAAACAAGTAAAATGTGTACAAAAAAAGGTTTGCTGTGTGCCTTCACTCTGTCTTTCTCCTCCCTGGGCTAGCTGTTTCAACAGCTGCCTGTCTCCTGCTTTTCTCGCACTCTTTACCCTTTGTAGTGTGTGAAACTACACAATGTCTTGAGGGAACCTGCACAATGTTATTACAATACATTATTTCAATACATTGTAAAAAAAAATATATAAATATAATGTATTTTGCCACACTCTACCTCAGCCAGGTGCAAATTGGGGGAGGGACACAACAAATAAATAGATTTGCATGTGTGGCTCAATCAGTAAGGCAAATAAAGAGAGAAGCTAGTGTGGAAGGAGCGTCTTCCACTTTCGAAGATTAATAATTTTCTGAATATGAGGATCATGTCTCTGTCAATTGGGAGTCTGACAACGAGTTGGAAGAAGAGGGTGAGACTGACCCTTAGCCAGCCCCAGGACCAGCCCGTCAGCAACCAGCTCATCAGCAGCCTGCAGGAGGAGAAATATGGACGTCAAAAAATTGTGAAATTGAATCGTTTTCTTGCCCAAGGAATGAGCCACCCCACGTGGCTGCCAATGTGATAAGGATGCAACCAGGGCCCGAAGTGGATGGTGGTTACTCATGTGCAGGACATAAAGTCTTCTTTTAAACTGTTCATCCCAGACACCATCAAGAAAATCATTCTGGACTGCACTAATTTAGAGGGAAGGCATGTTTTTGTAGAGAGATGGAAGGAGATGGACCAAACTCATTTACATGCATACTTTGGGGTTCTTATCATTGCTGGTGTTTTCAGATCCAATGGGCAATCCACAGAATCCCTGTGATATGCAAAAACAGGCAGATACCTTTTCCGTGCAACAATGTATTTGGAAAATTTCACATTACTTCCAGGATTATACGCTTAGATAACCGAGACACCAGACCAGCTCGGCAGCAGAGAGACAAGCTAGCTGCAATCAGGTCAGTGTGGGACAAGTGGGTGGGCCGCCTTCCCCTGTTTTACAACCCTGGGCCCAACGTTACTGTTGATGAGCTTATGCCATTTAGAGACCGCTGCCCCTTCAGGCAGAACATACCGTCTAAACCCGCAAAATATGGAATCAAGATCTGGGCTGCCTGTGATGCTGCTTCATATGCGTGGAACTTGCAAGTGTATACGGGGAAGCCAGATGGAGGAGCCCCTGAGAAGAACCAAGGGATACGGGTTGTCCTGGATGTGACACAGGGACTCCATGGCCACAACATCACATGCAATAACTGTTTTACTTTGCACAAGCTGGGATATGAGCTCCTCAAGAGGAAGCTGACGATGGTAGGAACAGTACGAAAAAATAAGCCAGAGCTCCTACCTCAGCTGTTGAATACACGGAACAGGCCAATCAATTCCTCTAAGTTTGTGTTCACGGCCGACACGTCCCTAATGTCCTACGTGCCAAAGAAAGGCCCAAATGTGGTACTCATGAGCAAGCTGCATAGGGATGGGAGAATCTGTGGCCAGGAACATCAAAAACCAGTGCCACAAAAGGAGGGGTAGACTATTTAGACAAGCTGGTGACTGGCTACAGCTGCAAAAGAAGTACCCTACGCTAGCCACTTGTGATATTCTTCAACATCTTGGACATGTCGGTGTACAACGCGCTCGTCATCTGGTTGGAGTTGAACCCAGATTGGAACAGAGGGAAGCTCTAGAGGAGACAGCTCTTTCCCAAGGAGCTGGGCAAGGCATTGATAAGACCCCAAATCCAGAGGAGACAACATGATTGAGTGTAGTCTGGCCCAGGAGTGTGAAGGTGAACGGAAAGGCTCTGGAGCAACGAACCGCCCTTGCTGTCTCTGCCTGGCCGGTTCCCCTCTCTCCACTGGGATTCTCTGCCTCTAACCCTATTACAGGGGCTGAGTCACTGGCTTACTGGTGTTCTTTCATGCCGTCCCTAGGAGGGGTGCGTCACTTGAGTGGGTTGAGTCACTGACGTGATCTTCCTGTCTGGGTTGGAGACCCTTTTTTTTTTTTTTTTTTTTACCAGGTAAGTTGACTGAGAACACGTTCTCATTTGCAGCAACGACCTGGGGAATAGTTACAGGGGAGAGGAGGGGGCCTACTGGCCCTCCAATACCACTTCCAGCAGCATCTGGTCTCCCATCCAGGGACTGACCAGGACCAACCCTGCTTAGCTTCAAAAGCAAGCCAGCAGTGGTATGCAGGGTGGTATGCTGCTGGCCCTTCTTGGTTTGTGCCGTGGCGGAGATCTTTGTGGGCTATACTCGGCCTTGTCTCAGGATTGTAAGTTGGTGGTTGAAGATATCCCTCTAGTGGTGCGGGGGCTGTGCTTTGGCAAAGTGGGTGGGGTTATATCCTTCCTGTTTGGCCCTGTCCGGGGGTATCATCGGATGGGGCCACTGTGTCTCCTGACCCCTCCTGTCTCAGCCTCCAGTATTTATGCTGCAGTAGTTTATGTGTCGGGGGGCTAGGGTCAGTTTGTTATATCTGGAGTACTTCTCCTGTCGTATCCGGTGTCCTGTGTGAATTTAAGTATGCTCTCTCTAATTCTCTCCTTTTCTCTTTCTTTCTCTCTCTCGGAGGACCTGAGCCCTAGGACCATGCGTCAAGACTACCGGGCATGATGACTCCTTGCTGTCCCCAGTCCACCTGGCCTTGCTGCTGTTCCAGTTTCAACTGTTCTGCCTGCGGCCATGGAACCCTGACCTGTCCACCGGATGTGCTACCTGTCCCAGACCTGCTGTTTCAAACTCTCTAGAGACTGCAGGAGCGGTAGAGATACTCTTAATGATCGGCTATGAAAAGCCAACTGACATTTACTCCTGAGGTGCTGACTTGCTACACCCTCGATAACTTCTGTGATTATTATTATTTGACCATGCTGGTCATTTATGAACATTTGAACATCTTGGCCATGTTCTGTTATAATCTCCACCCGGCACAGTCAGAAGAGGACTGGCCACCAGTCTAGGTTTTGGCCTTTCTAGGGAGTTTTTCCTAGCCACCGTGCTTCTACACCTGCATTGCTTGCTGTTTGGGGTTTTACGCTGGGTTTCTGTACAGCACTTCGAGATATTAGCTGATGTACGAAGGGTTATATAAAATAAATTTGATTTGATCCCAAGGACCCCAGCTTCTGCAGCCACCGTGAGGAGGATTCAGGAGGAGGATGATGGTGCCCCATCCGCCCGACCCACAGAACCAACAACTCCAATACCGTAAGTAAGTGTGAGTGATGTTGTTGCATGTGTGTCTGACTCTCCTACCTTGGCCTTCTGTAACTATATGTGAGTGAGTGAGTGAGATGCTAGTAAAATTCCTCAACAAAGTGTTTTCATCATTCTAGATTGCAGCCGGCAGCAACAAGAAGAAGCGCTGTGATGTGTGTGGACCCAAGAAGGACAGGAAGACACAGTACACATGCATCAAGTGCAATAAATACATTGACAACACACACACAGTAAAACTCTGTTCCTCATGTGGTGTGCAGACCGGCCTTAATTCTTGTTCAATGGTGCTCATTTATCATTTCCAGTAAATACTCTATGTAAAATGTGGCCTTCCAATTTCTTAATTTCAAAGCAATAAACATCAATAGTGATGAAAATCTTGTTTCATTTATATTTCTTCAAGATTAACAAGATTTATTCCACCCATGTCTTGATTATAATTGACAAATAAATGTTATTAAAAAAACGAATAGCACTTTTATTGATAAATGTGATCCAGAAGAGGTAAATGGCAAAAATTATATTGCTTGTAATTGACATAAGTCAACATCTAAGAATTAAGTATGAAGTACTTTAACATAAATTGCTATGGCTGTATTGTTTTATAAACCCAAGAATGTTGTGGGTCCATCAGACCCGTGAACATTGGGTGAAAAATAAAAACATGAACACCGCACAAGGGTTAATACATTTTATAATAAAGCTGTAACGTAACAAAATGCGTAAGAAGTCAAGGGGTCTGAATACTTTCCGAATGCTCTGTAGCTGTTTGGTACAGCTACATAGCAAATTGACCAGTGTTACCGAGTGTTTTTTCAGTGTAACATTTCTAGGGTTTTCAGGTGTAAAAAGAACTCTGTAAGTGTTAAATTAACAGTCATTGGTGTAAAAGAACCCCCAGTGTTCCAAATCAAATTATATTTGTCACATGCGCCGAATAAAACAGGTGAAGAAGACCTTACAGTGAAATGCTTACTTACAAGCTGTCACGCTGGTATGAAGAGATTCGGGAGACAGGCGCAGGAATGCATAATAGGGTTTTTTATTAAGCCCAAATTACGGCATGCCGTGTAAAGGCACGGGACGAAGACCAAACAAACACGTAACAAAACACATGGTAGAAACCCAAAACAAAAGAGCGAGGAGTACCTCAAATAAATTACCCCCGCGCAGAATGATTAACACACGGGACGAGAGCTATAATCATCTGCTCAATCCACATTGGCACGAAAGCCAACACACACAGCACAGGTACTAACATCCACCAACGAACATTGTAACAATAATGGACAGCCCAATGGAGACCAAAGGGCACGCTTATACAAGTGCTAATCAGTCGGAATAAGGGACAGGTGTGCGTAATGAAAGTTACAGAGGGACCAACAATGCCGTTTTAAGAAAATACCTACAAAAAAAGTAAGAGATGAAAGTAACAAATATTTCAAAAGAAGCAGAAAAATAACAATAGCGAGGCTATATACAGGCGGTACCATTACAGAGTCAATGTGCGGGGACACCGGTGTCGAGGTAATTGAGGTAATATGTACATGTGGGTAGAGTTATTAAAGTGACTATGCATAGATAATTACAGAGAGTAGCAGTGGTGTAGAGGGGGGACAATGCAAATAGTCTGGGTAGCCATTTGATTAGATGTTCAGGAGTATTATGGCTTTGGGGTAGAAGCTATTTAGAAGCCTCTAGGACCTAGACATGAAGCTCCGGCACCGCTTGCCGTGCGGTAGCAGAAGCAGTCTATGAATAGGGTGGCTGGAGTCTTTGACCATTTTTAGGGCCTTCCTCTGACACCGCCTGGTTTAGAGGTCCTCGTTGTGGTTGATCAGGCCTAACACTGTTGTGTCATCTGCAAACTTGATGATAGCATTGAAAGCGGCAGCTCTATCCTATAGTTAAGTGCATTATGTTGCCTGTAATCCATGGCTTCTGGTTGGGGTATGTATGTACAGTCACTGTGGGGACGCCATCATCGATGTACTTATTGATGAAGCCAGTGACTGATGTGGTGTACTCCTCAATGCCATCGGAAGAATCCCGGAACTTATTCCAGTTTGTGCTAGCAAAACAGTCCTCTACTTTAGCATCTACTTCATCTGACCACTTCTTTATTGAGCGAGTGTCTGGTTCTTCCTGCTTTCATTTTTGCTTGTAAGCAGTTATCAGGAGGATAGAATTATGGTCAGATTTGCCAAATGGAGGGCTAGGGAGAGCTATGTACACGTCTCTGTATGTGGAGTAAAGCTGGTCAAGAGTTTTTTTCCCTCTGGTTTCACATTTAACATGCTGATAGAAATGTGGTAGAACTGATTTAAGTTTCCCTGCATTAAAGTCCCCTGCCACTAGGAGCGCCGCCTCAGGATGAGCATTTTCCTGATTGCTTATGGCCGTATACAGCTCATTGAGTGCAGTTTTGGTATGTAGACAGCTATAAAAAAAACAGATGAAAACTCTCTAGGTAGATAGTGTGGTCGACAGGTTATCATGAGATACTCTACCTCAGGCGAGCAAAACCTCGAGACTTCTTAAGATATCGTGCACCAGCTGTTGTTTGGTACATAGGCCTCCACCCCGGGTCTTACCAGAGGCTGCTGTTCTATCCTGCTGATAGAGTGTATAACCCGCCAGCTGTATGTTATTCATGCCGTCGTTCTGCCACGACTCTGTGAAACACAAGATTTTACAGTTTTAAATGTTCCGTTGGTAGGATATACATGCTCTTATTTCATCCCATTTCTTTTCCAGCGATTGAATGTTGGCTAACAGTATGGATGGCAAAGGCAGATTAGCCACTCATTGCCTGATCCTCACAAGGCTCCCCGATCTCCTTCCGCCAAAATCTCAGTTTCTTTCTCCTGCGAATGACAGTGATGAGGCGGGTGTTTAAAGTATATCCTTCCCATCCGCCTCATTAAAGAAAAATTCTTTATCTAATTCGAGGTGAGTAATCACTGTTCTGATGTCCAGAAGCTCTTTTCGGTCATTAGAGATGGTAGCAGCAACATTATGTACAAAATAAGTTACAAACAATGCGATAAAACAAACAAAATAGCACGATTAAACGGCGGCCATCCTCTCCGGAGCCATCATCTAGTTTTTGTTGGTGTTAAAAACCAGTGTTCAACCAAAACCATGGCCATTATTATCATATTTCCCATCATGCTCTATTGCAGGTTGATTTTTAGAATTGTTTGCTTCCATATTCATGTTTTTGCATGTAAATGGATTAAATAATTAATCGTGTGCTGCTCAAATATCAATAACTTATATTTATCTAAATTAATCCAATCTTTTGCTTGGATTTATTGCACCCGTTATTGAAATGGTTGTGTCGAGTTTAGATGAGTTAGGTAATCTCATTCTGTAATTTTCACAAAGACCACTGAGTTCAAGCCTTGATGAAGATGACTAGAAGGAGGAGTCTTACCCAGTGGCAGTGAGATATTTGGAGAGAATGGATCCTGTCTTTTTGCGTCGGCTGTGTGTCAATCCACTGCCGATGTTTCGCATCCGCCACACCTCTGCAGTAAAAGGTGACAGAGCTAGGCTGTTTGTAAGAAACACCAAAAATCATTATTTTCACAAAATTGACTGTAGAGCCTAAACAGTTTGTCCTACAACCTCTATAGAAAGATGAGACTCTCTCGAACACTATAGTGTACTCCATTTCGCTCAGCGACCCCCAAAATCTTCTTGGTACTCGTCTGTCGATACAGCCGATCTGCCAACTTCTGTCTGTAGTGTCCGAACAGATTAGACTACACACTAATATGACCCCTCTGTGGAAAGGCGAGACTTGTCTGAAAGTCAGCCAGTTACAGTTGAAAAAATGAATGGAAGTACTGTGCATTTGGAAAGTATTCAGACCCCTTCACTTTTTCACGTTGTTACGTTACAGCCTTATTTTAAAATAGATCAAGTATAATACCCCATAATGACAAAGCAAAAAACGTTCTTTAGAAATTTTGCAAACAAATAAATAAAATAAAACAAATACCTTGTTTACATAAGTATTCAGATCCTTTGCTATGAGACTCAAAATTGAGCTCAGGTGCATCCTGTTTCCATTGATCATCCTTGAGATGTTTCTACAACTTGATTGATGTCCACTTGTGGTAAATTCAATTGACTGGACATGATTTGGAAAGGCACACACCTCTCTATATAAGGTCCCAACCAATGTGGTCGAAGGAATTGTCCGTAGAGCTCCGAGACAGGGTTGTGTTGAGGCACAGATCTGTGGAAGGGTACCAACAAATGTTTGCAGCATTGAAGGTCCCCCAAAACACAGTGGCGTCCATCAATCTTAAATGGAAGAGGTTTAGAACCACCAAGACTCTTCTTAGAGCTGGCTGCCCGACCAAACTGAGCAATCAGGGGAGAAGGGCCTTGTTCTGAGAGGTGACCAAGAACCCGATGGTCACTCTGAGACAGCTCCAGAGTTCCTCTGTGGAGATGGGACAACTTTCCAGTGGACAGCCATCTCTGCAGCACTCCACCCATCAGGTCTTTCTGGTGGAGTGGACAGACGGAAGCCACTCCTCAGTAAAAGGCACATGACAGCAACTTGGAGTTTGCCAAAAGGCACCAAAAGGACTCTCAGACCATGGGAAACAAGATTCTCTAATCTAATGAAACCAAGATTGAACTCTTTGGCCTGAATGCCAAGCGTCACATCTGGAGGAAACCTGGCACCATCCCTACAGTGAAGCACGGTGGTGGCAGTGTCATGCTGTGGGGATGTTTTTCAGTTGCAGGGACTGGGAAACAAGTCAGGATCGAGAGAAAGATGAACGGAGCAAAGTGTAGAGAGATCCTTGATGAAAACCTGCTTGAGAGCGCTCAGGACCTCAGACTGTGTGAAGGTTCACCTCTGGGCTCTGGCTCGTCCAGAGCCCAGAGAGACCTGAAAATAGCTGTGCAGTGATGCTCTGCATCTAACCTGACAGAGTTTGAGAGGATCTGCTGAGAAGAATGGGAGAAACTCCCCAAATACAGGTGTGGCTAGCTTGTAGTGTCATACCTAAGAAGACTCAAGGCTGTAATCGCTAACAAAGGTGCTTCAACAAAGTACTGAGTAATGGGTCTGAATACTTATGTAAATGTAATATTTCAGTTTCAGATTTGTATAAATTTGTGAAAAAATCTCAGACCCTTTTTTTGCTTTGTCATTATGGGGTATTGTGTGTAGATTGATGAGGAAAGAAAGCAATTTAATACATTTTACAATAAGGCTGTAACATAACAAAATGTGGAAAATGTCAAGGGGTCTGAATACTTTCTGAATGTACTGAATATGTGAGACTGTTAAGTCCCAAATATAAGGGGTTAAGTACATAAATAAAATGTAAAAAATTGCCTGATCTTTCTTATATGTCTCAGATATTGGATAGACACTTGATAACAACATTCCTTTCAATTTTTTATTTATGTTGTTCCATGTAGTGCATTTTTTATTCAATGCGCTTTTATGGGCAACAACAGTAAGGCAACAAAAAAAATGGATACTTAAAGGAGTCTTAAAATTCAAAATTAAATTGATAATTTTTCTTTGGTATGACCTTCTTAAAATAATTCCATATAGCTTAGTAGAACCCCCCAAACCCTGAGGAGAGTGTGGTGAACAGAAAAGACACTGTCTGTCCTGTTGTGTTTTGATGCAGCATCTTTACCCGACAAAGTCAAGTTAGGATGTGTCAGTTATCCTGTTGAGAGATTTTATTCCGAACCCATTGCAGTGTTTTAGGTGCCAAGCTTATGGTCATATTGCAGCAGTGTGTAGGAGGGTCATTCCTAGATGTGCGAATTGTACATGAGGGCATGAGACAAAGCTGTAGTAAGGTGTAGTATAGGTGGAAAAAGTTGTGTTTGAACTGTAGGGGTACCCATGGTGCTGGAGATCAGAGGTGTCTGCGGAGAGAAAGGCAGTTTGAGGTTGCCAGGGTCAGAGTAGTACAGAAGGTGTTGTATGATGAGGCAGTGAAGAGAGTAGTAGAGGAAGATGGGTCCAGGGCAAAGGATCCTAAGAGGCTCCCTGTGAGTAGGCCGAGGTCAATAAAGACTAATAGCAATAACATCTACTTCAATAAGATTGGTTTCTTAGCATTCTTAGGTTATCAGCTGTACCACAGAAATGGAACGTAAATCACATCAAATAGACATTGTGATGGCAGCTGCAGAGAAGTACTTCAGTGTACAAGATTTTACTGCAGAAGAGTTACAATGTGTGTTGAACGATAGTATCCTCCCAGGCTGCCGACCTGGTGTAAGATCAGATAAGTCCAAGTAGTGGAACAGTGGCGAGGTTTTAATGGGTGTAGAGTCAGTTGGCTTGGCAATTTTTCTTCCCTTTTTGTGTCACAATGTGTAATGAAATTCACACTCCAGAACAGTAGGCGGAAACAAAGGGCTAGATAAGAGAAATAGATTAATAGGGAGGCTGTGACCGGTCTCACTCTCCAGTACAGTAGGTGGCAGTGTGTGCACCGTTCAGTTGGTTACGATCCGCAACACAAATTTAAAGAAGAAGAGAAATTTTGTCTTCCCAACCTGCCAGGTTGCAGGTAAATGTTGGATATTCCCACTTTGGCTAGCTTCCAATAAGAATTGCACATCACTTTGCAAGCCAGCATAATGTGACTGGCAGTGCTTTGAGTTTTAGGCCATGTTATTAGGATAAAACTAGGCCCAGAAAATTAGGCTTCATGAAATACATTTTGTACAGTGTTAAATACTAATACATTAATGAGGACATACTCCCTGAAGCGCTCACTTGGTGAAGGGCCACAGGACAAAAAACAGATGAATGTAACAAGCATGTCTCTGTCACTAGCAAATACAGTCATGGCTGGTAACTCTACAAGTCAATTGAAAGGCAAGGCACTCTGGGAAATATAGAAATAAGGCTTTACACTAAGCAGTGTATTATTAACACTGAAAAGTGTGGACCCGTATAGACACTGGACCAGTGTTCGAAATGTAAAACCAACATGTTAAAAGTAAATGCAATACTAGTGTATTTGTGAGGCTGAGGAGAGGCTTGCCTCATGCCCACTCTTAAATGGTCTATTCCTCAAAGAGAGGCTTTAATAGGGAGACTGCAGGCAACAACCTCATTTACTTTGCACATGCTAATTAATACACTTTTATCTTCACTCCCATGTTCTTGGACAATTTGAATTTTACGCCTGCCCTACATGGTGCCTTCATTACATCATCTCTCCTATAGAGCATCTACAAGAGGACTTCATTCCACCACAAAGACAGTGAGGGGAAAGCACCATTTTCAGAAGAACGAAATAGAAAGGCGGATTGGTTTATGCAGTTTCATAATGCTCTATTACTGCATTTGTACGGGGATATGAATGTTTATTAAGCAATACAACACTCCATAAGAAGCCACTTCATGTAAGAAGTGTCACGGTGCAAGGCAGAATAAATGAATAACGAAAAGATGAAGACAATAAAACCATCTCAGGTCAAGGTAACAGGTGTAAAGCACCAGCTTCCTGTGTGTGTGTGTGTGTGTCCATGCGTGCGTGCGTGATCCCATGGGTGTGGTTTGTAACAGGCAGGTAGATCCATTGGTTGCTGTAATTCTAATGATGTCGGGGGTAGTATTAAAGGACTTGTGGGGGTTACATAGGAGGTCGTTACAAGATCAAATCATCCCAAGGTCCTGGAGACCTGCAGAAGCCTACACTACCTGGCCCTTAGTTGATTTGTTATCACACTGTAGGCTGGAGTAATACATGGGCCGTACCTGACATCTTAGAGTCCTCCTCTCTCTTACCGTACCTTCCCTCAACACCTTGGTTGTGTTTTAACCTTTCACGAGTATCTACCCCGGGTCCGGGATCACCCCCCACCCCCCCCACACTGAGTAGCATAGCCTAGCATAGCGTCACAATTAAATAGTAGCATCTAAATATCATTAAATCACAAGTCCAAGACACCTAATGAAAGATACAGATCTTGTGAATAAAGCCACCATTTCAGATTTTTAAAATGTTTTACAGGGAAGACAAAATATGTAAATCTATTAGCTAATCACGTTAGCAAAAGACACCACTTTTCTAACTCCATCAGTTTCTTACTCCATCAGGTGCTATCACCAATTCGGCTAAACTAAGATATTGATAGCCACTAACCAAGAAAAAACCTCATCAGATGACAGTCTGATAACATATTTATGGTATAGGATAGGTTTTGTTAGAAAAATGTGCATATTTCAGGTAGATATCATAGTTTACCACAAACCCCCGAGGTGCCTTATTGCTATTATAAACTGGTTTCCAACATAATTAGAGAAGTAAAAATAAATGTTTTGTCATACCCGTCAGATACGGTCTCATGTACCACGGCTGTCAGCCAATCAGCATGCAGGGCTCAAACCACCCAGTTTATAATAAAAAAAATAGTGCCCTATAAGGAATAGGGTTCCATTTGGAACACAGACTTCCTCACCTGTACCTGCTCCCATAGGCCTCCTCCTTCCCACTTCCCCACGCCATCCTCATAAAAGAACACCTTACGAAGGGGACTGTGAAGAGACACAGACATTTATGTATTTTGTATTGTGTTATGTTTCGCATTATGTTGTGATATGTGATACGTGTTTGTGATACGACTGGTTGTCTCGGCTGGCTGTCTTGAGATGAATGCACTAGCTGTGGGTCGCTCTGGATGGGAGTGTCTGCTAAATTGTATTCTAAATGTAGTTCTACGTGTATTATATATTTTATGTATTTTATTTGTTGTGTTTTTATTCCCGTTTGGACCCTAGGAAGAGTACCCTCTGCCTTGGCAGCAGCTAATTGGGGGTCATGATAAATACTACTAATGCTACTCATCCGCGTCCCCCCTCCCTTCCCGAAGAAGAGCCTCCCCCTCCTTCTGGGGCACTAGTGGGAATTCTCAGAGGCATGAGGCGGCAGGTAGAGCCTTTTGTCAAACGGAGAGCTGGGAATTCTCCCGCTCAGGTTGTGTGTCTGACACAGAGGTCCCTAACACACACACAGACACACACACACACACACATACACAGTCTTGTTTAACTAACCTGGTGGGGACACACAATTCAATCCCATTCAAAATCCTAACGCTAACATCAAACCTTACCCTTACCATAATCTTATCCCCAACCCTAAAAATAACCCTAGCTCCTAACCCTAAACCTAATTCTAACCCTAACACTAATTCTAACCTTAATCTTAAACCCCTTAAAAATAGCATTTGACCTAATGGGGACTATCAAAATGTCCCCTGTTGGTCAAAATGTTGTTTGTTTACTATTCTTGTGGGGACTTCTGGTCCCCACAAGTATAGTTAAACACGTCCACCCTTACACACCACACGCACACACACACCCATCTGGCCATGCCTAGCACCTCTTTGTCCTCCCTGGTCCCAAGATGCCATTTGTCGTCAGCTACCTCAAAGTTCATTATGTAAACATAAATTTGGCCTAATTAACGGGAGATGGAAAGTGCCACCCTGGGACTGATGTCTCTTAGAGCTAGGGACCGAGGGGGTTGGTTGGTTGTTCGGTTGGCGTGACCCAGGTGTACCTTTGTAAGGACTCAACAGACACTAAATGCAGCCTGCATGGCGTCATCATGTAATTCAGTCATTCACACTTAGCTATCTACACTGTCAAAATAGAAAGACTCAAAAGAACATGATCGTGTAATGAAACCATGAAAGTAATGCACCTAACCTGAGATCTGGTATTTGAATGGTGTTTGAATGTAAACCCAAAGTAAGTGTTATGAAATACAGAAAGTGTTTTAAAACAGAATAGTAAATACTCTGAAACATCCAAAGTGGTTCTTCAATCTGAATATTTGTGTTTTGGGGTTTCAGTGCATGTAAAAGGCAGACTGATTCATACACTCAAATGGTTAAAAAATGCAAATGATTTATAGCCTAATATTGATTGATGATAAGGGCCCATGGAGAATATTTTTTTGCGGAAATCCACCTTAATTTTCTCAATGCTTTATTTAGACAGATTAGACACAGGAAGAGATAGAGAAGGAGTGAAAGTGGGACAGGCGGTAGCGGGAATTGAACCCCGACTTTTGGGGCAGTAAGATGGTAAATTTAATTGAAATTTCATTTATATTTTACTCACTCAACCACACAGCCACACTGTAAAAATTTGGCTGAAACTGACAACAAAAAGACATACATAAATACTTAATAAAACATGAATCTCGTTTCAATGATTAGTTAATTTCATTTTACCCCAAAATTTGAAAATTAATCCAACTTAATATGTTGCTCAAAATGTAAGTATATTATATGGGGATAACCAAAAATATAGAAAATTGATTGATTGAACTCATTAGAAGTCTGGTTTTAATCTCCTTGCACTTCCGATCTGTGGCATTGTTTTTAGAGGATTTTGGGAATAAAAGGGTAAAGACTATATGATTATTTTGCACATTGTTATATGCATGTCTGAAGAAATAAAAGTATACTTCTATATTAATATTAAGCAGTTTGTTGTGCCATGAGGTGTAATGGATCATAATTAACGGATATGATAACCGTCAGACAAAATATCAATGATGAGATAAGCCATTCCCAACATTCCCCACATTTAATGGTAGAAGTAAATACAGTAACCTACAATGCTTGTTGTTAAACCTTGAGCTGCTGCTGGTGGATTGAGCACTCTGCTCAACAATGCCTGCCAAAATGGGTTAAGCTGGCGAATGATCAGACACTTGAGAAGTGATAGAATTCTGCACCGGACAGAATATGAACACCATAATAGTGTTAAGAAGCTTTAGAGAGAGGAAACAACACCACAAAAGAAGGGTATCTAATTCTGCACTAAACAGAACTTGAAACACCAGAATACTTTTTTAAACCTTTTTCGGCAGGGCTCCCAGTCCCAGGCAAGGTGTTGCACAACACTTGATTAACTGGTGTTACAACATACCATGTAATATTTACAAACATTTCAGGACGATGTGTTTCAATTGCGTTGGTGGCAGCTCAGTTGCCACTAGTTCCCGTGTTACAAAGCACTTAATTTGAACAGTGTAGAGCTTAGTGCACTATTCTGTCTTAGTGCACTATTCTGTCTTAGTGAAGTATTCATTGCAACTGCCAAATATGACAACTATACAATGACTCCTAAATAGATGCATTAATGAATTGAATCAAAGGGAAAAACAACCAGAAAATGTCGTCCGCGAAAGGAGGTCTCATGCAAAACCTCAAACGAACAATTCTCCAATCTGCATGTGCTGTTGCAGTCAGTAGGAGAGCAGAGAGCAGAAATTAGGATTAAAAAGAAGGGAAGAATAAAGAAGAGAGAGAGAGAGAGAGAGAGAGAGAGAGAGAGAGAGAGAGAGAGAGAGAGAGAGAGAGAGAGAAAAAGGTGCAAAAGAAAAAAGACAACAGACAATGCCATGGTTCCCAGTAGGCCCCCCCACTCCACGCCTGGACAGGGAGGGACGGAGGAGCGGGAAAGCGGGAGGGAGAGAGGGAAGGAGGGAGGGAGGGATGGAGTGCAGAAATGCACAGATTACGAGGAGAGGAGAACAGGTGCGGTGCGGCCCCTCCTCCTGGGACCCCCATACAGCCACTGGGTCCACCCTGGGACAGGGAGGGGGTCCGCAGGGGGAGGGGGTAGTAGGGGTGCGGGAGCTGAGCTCATTAGAGAGCTTTTGCTTCTGCTAACTCATCTACCCCTCGGGAGCTGTCTAATCATCACAAAGGGACTAGGAACCCGTTAGAACAGGATACGCCACACTTATTTACCTTTTTACCCATCCCTCTATCCTTCTATCCCTTTCTCCCTCTCTCCATCCATCCATCCACCCATCCCTCTCTTCCTACCCATTTTCACTCGGGTAGAGACACAGAGATGCAAGCCATACATGTTTGTTTGATACATTTCTGAAAGCTGGTGTATTAGTTGCAAACATAGCAAAGGATGAACATTCTATGTGAGGAAACATTTTGTTGAAATGAAATCTACAGGGGGTCTAGGGCTCAATTCAATCCGATTTGCGTTAGCCGACACCCGACAGTGTCGGAGTTGGAACCGCGTTAGAGCAGTCAAATCCAATCACGTTAGAGCTGCGGCTCCCGACATTATAGCTATCACGGACATTGCCATTGGCTGCACAGAGTTGCATTAGTAGGAATCCCATGCAGCCGTGTTTACAAGTTGGAACACTGCGATGTGTGATGCAATCACCTTGATTAGGCTGATAGAACTCCTCATTATTTTGTTGAATGACTTTCAATATGAGCGTCATTAGTTCTATACGGCCTACACTTTCTTCTTCTGAACTTCTAACGAGAGTGGGACTGGAGTGGCTTCGTGACAATGATCAGAAGGGCAGCTGCTCACCGATTTGACAGATCCAAGCAGTTACACCTCCAACTCCGCTAAAACATCAGCTTTCGCGGGTTAACACTTGATCTCATTGAATCGAGCCCCTAGTCAATGGATTTGGTCCATAACAGCACACAGGGTTGGATTGTGTTCGTAGAATTTTTAAATCTATGACATTATGATCCTATCCGTGGCAGATACTGTATATTGACCTGATCCAATGACAGCTTATTTGTTCTTTGTATACCTTCATTTTTGTCCCTAGCGTGGTTGACTTAGCAGGGTGAGTGTAAGTGTCATTGTCATGTAACACTTTCAATTGACTAATGAACACTAGAGTATTATTAAGATATAATAGTGTAGGTGGGTGGTGACACAACATGTGTGACTCGCAAGCAATATCATTCAACATGTACTATGGCTATTTCTGCCTGGCTATATCTTAAAAGTGCATTCAAGGTTAAACCTCTTGTCTCCTCACCTTGGATTCGATGCTGCATCTGACAAGTGGGATTCATTCCACCCGAAGCTGTGATTGATGTGAATGGGTAATGTTCAGAATATCAGAACACACGCACAGGTTGAATAAACACACGTACAGCACGTGCACATGCACCGACACACACACACACATTTAGGCAAATGTACTCAAAGTGCGACACAAAAAGCCAGTGCCATCACATTTCACTGCAAACACATCACTCGATACAACACCAGACTTTCCGTGGTGCATTTATCACAGACGATCACCACAATGCCATATGGAGGAGAGAAAAAAGAAAGAAAATAAAGCAAATTGGCAACTCATCATATCGACTGGAAGACAGTGGAAGGGGGTTTGTCCATTCTGACACATCTTTTTCAACCATTAGGGCCCACTGGCCTTCAATTCTCCCTAATTACCAAATATTCTATACATCTGTCCCATTAAATAAGCATAATTGAAATAACACAGCTAGGCATGCAGGGTGAGAGACGCGCTGATAGCCCCCCCAAGACATCCTTAAACTGGTACATGCCACAGCGTGGGGAGAGATGCAGGCAGGCTGCATCCCAAGTTGCACCCTATTCCATACATAGTGCTCTACTTTTGAGCAGAGCCCTATGGGCCCTGGTCAAAAGTAGTGCCCTATATAGGGAATAGGGTGCCATTTGGGACACAGGCATAGAGCGGGCCTGATCACAGCTGGAGCCGCGTCAAGGATCATTTCCATTTTTAAAATGATTAATTTGAATGTAATATCTTAAATCAAAACATGATTAATTTAGATACAATTTTGATGGTGCCCTGCTACTAATAGACATGCTGTTGATTAGATTCAGGCTAATTCTTCTTTCTTTTATTCTTTAACATAATTAAAAGAGGATAGGTACCCATGTGAACCAATGTTGGTATAGTACAACCCTAAACAGAAGGTGGTGTAATGGTTAACATGGTGTAATGTTTTGTGTGTGTTGGGGGTTGTGCGTTTGGAGGGTGGGGGGTGGGTGGTGGGCGTGGTGGTGGACCTTCAATATGTATCGGTAATGTCACAGGCAACAGAGATGACATCACACTCTAAGTGGAATTGCTTCCCAGATGATTGCATGACAATTAGGGTTTTATACTGTTCATTTTTAAAATGTTTGATATAGCATGTTGTTTAATTAAAACTTGCCTGTATTTAAATGCAGTATTCCTGGCGTAAATTATTACACATTATTGAACAAAATACACTACATGACCAAAAGTATGTTGACACCCGCTCGACAAACATCTCATTCTAAAACCATGGGCATTAATATCGAGTTGGTCCCCCCTTTGCTGCTATAACAGCCTCCACTCTTCTGGGAAGTCTTTCCAGTAGATGTTGGAACATGTCTGCAGGGACTTGCTTCCATTCCGCCACAAGAGCATTAGTGAGGTCGGGCACTGATGCTGGGCGATTAGGCCTGGCTCACAGTCGGCGTTCCAATTCATCCCAAAGATGTTTGATGGAGTTGAGGTCAGGGCTCTGTGCAGGCCAGTCATGTTCTTCCACACCGATCCTAACAAACCTTTTCTCTATGGAGCTCGCTTTGTGCATGGGGGCATTGTCATGCTGAAACAGGAAAGGGCCTTCCCCAAACTGTTGCCACAAAGTTGGAAGCACAGAATCATCTAGAATGTCATTGTATGCTGTAGCATTAAGATTTCCCTTTAATGGAACTAAGGGGCCTAGCCTGAACCATGAAAACAACCCTAGCCCATTATTCCTCCTCCACCAAACTTTACAGTTGGCACTATGCATTGGGGCAGGTAGCGTTGTTCTGGCATCCGCCAAACCCAGATTTGTCCGTCGGACTGCCAGATTGTGAAGCGTGATTCATCACCCCAGAGAACTCGTGTCCACTGCTCCAGAGGTGGTGGGTTTTACACCACTCCAGCCGGCACTTGGCTTTGCGCATGTTGATCTTGTGTGGCTGCTCGACCATGGAAACCCATTTCTTGGAGCTCTTGACAAACAGTTATTATGCTGACATTGCTTCCAGAGGCAGTTTGGAAGTTGGCAGTGAGTGTTGCAACTGAGGACATAGGGTTTTTACGCGCTACATACTTCAGCACATGACGGTCACATTCTGTGAACTTGTGTGGCCTACCGCTTAACCGATGACCCGTTGTTGCTCCTAGATGTTTACACTTCTCAATAACAGCACTTACAGTTGACCGGGGCAGCTCTAGCAGGGCAGAAATTTGACGAACTGAATTGTTGGAAAGTGGCATCCTATGACGGTGCCACGTTGAAAGTCACTGAGCTCTTTAGTAAATCCATTCTACTGCCAATGTTTGTCTATGGAGATTGCATGGTGGTGTGCTTGGTTGTATACTCCTGTCAGCAAAGGGTGAGGCTGAAATAGCCAAATCCACTAATTCAAAGGGGTGTCCACATGATTCTGTATAGATAGTGTACCTCTCCTTCTTAATCCTTCATTGCAAATACAGTTTTTAATTGGCATATCATTAATTTGCATTGTTGTTGTTCTACCATAAACTTGAGTCATAAAAAAAAGCATTTCATTTTCAGAACCAATTAAAAGTCAAGGAACTCTATTATGAAAATGTTACTATCTGTGTCCAACCAAAACGGTAAAATATTAGTTATTAACTGATATCCATTGAGCGTTGTGTTCATTTGCAAGGAAAGGTAGAAAGATGTATTCTGGTGCTGTTCCAAACTCATCTGCAGGTTTACTTTTGTTCTCAGAGTTGCATGAAAGTTTAGCCACCTGATACAGTGAACCCAGACTCTGTTCAATTAAAAGTGTACCTAGAGACTGTCAGGCACGTTTTGGCCTCTAAAAGGTGTTGCTTGTTTTCTAACAGTAAGGTAGTAAAGGAAATCTAGTCCAGAAAATCTAGATCTATAGATACACTTGGGTGCGTCCATGTGTGTGTGCGTCCGTGCGTCTATGCCTTTGTACCTACATAACAAAGTGTGTGTATTGTGAGCATAGAAACAGATTTCCTACAACGGGATTATAGCCTCTTACCATGGTAATCTGACTGGTAAACTAGTGGCTAATAGGGATGCCAATTCCAGTGATTATGTTTCTGTGGTGGTGAGGTCAATATCTCGGTACAGGCATCATGTAAAAGGAAAGAGTCCCTCTTCCCAAAAGTAATCTTGTCTCCATTTGTCCCCCTCCTCAAGTATTGCACTACAGAGGGAATAGGGTGCCAATTGAGATACAATCATTCCAATCTCTAATCCTTGCCATTTGTACCCCTTCCCAGTGAGGTCCCTGGGGGCCACCTGTGGCTGCAGAGCCCCCTTTAACAGGATAATTAGACTCACACCAGGCAAGGGGCCGGGGCGCTCTGCAGGACAGGAAGAGAGAGAGAGGGGGGCACCAGGAGCCAGGCAGCGGGCAGCAGCCACCAGGCAGCGGCCAGAGGAGAGCTGAGGAGAGCTCAAACACACAGACACACGCACACACACACACACGTGCTTTCTCTTGCACTCTCTCTCATTGCCCGCTGGTTCTCTCTACCCTGGGCCCACCCTCCAGAGACCCTCAGGTGTGAGGGGAATTATATCTCGTCATAAATGTTTCAGGTCTGGGTTTTTATAAAGGAAAGGCCACCTTATCTTTTTTTCTGCTCTCTGTTAATTGACTTGATGATTAGAGAGATTAGAGCCTGCTGTTTGACTCAACAAGTCCCTGGATGTGTCCATAATGGCACCATAATCCCTCTGTAGCTCATAGGGCTCTGGTCAAAAGTTGTGAACTATATAGGGATTAGGATGCCATCTGGGATATAGACCCTCTCTCTGTTCTAAAGCAGGAAGGCCACACCGTCCAGATCTACGAACTGTCATACAGTCACACAGCAGCCTAGGAATCACTTATTCCCATGTGACCTCCTTAAATAATCCCTATCTGGTTTGAAAAAGTGTGTGTGACCGAAAATGCCGATGTCTAATACTATTTTGACATATTACATTATGATTTACGGCAAATAGTATTAAATGAAGGTGTGTTATTAGCAATGAAGATGATTTACTACCAATAAATGTACTGCCTATCGATCTTATCAATTTCACTTGCTTTTGTGATATATAGTTCCTTTCGGAAAGTATTCAGACCCCTTGACTTTTTCCACATTTTGTTAGGTTACAGCCTTATTTGAAAATGTATTAAATAGATTTCTTTCCTCATCAATCTACACACATGTCACGCCCTGACCTTAGAGAGCCTTTTTATTTCTCTATTTGGTTAGGTTGGGGTGTGATTTGGGTGGGCATTCTAGTTTTTCTATTTCTTTGTTGGCCGGGTATGGTTCCCAATCAGAGGCAGCTGTCTATCGTTGTCTCTGATTGGGGATCATACTTAGGCAGCCTTTTTTCCACCTTTAGTTTGTGGGATCTTGATTTTGTATAGTTGCTGTGTAGCCTGCAGAACTTTACGTTCGTTTTGTATTTTGTTGTTTTTCGGTGTTCATTTAATAAATAAAATCTTGCTAATTTACATATATATATATATGTATATATATAAAACAAAATATCACATTTACATAAGTATTCATACCCTTTACTCAGTACTTTGTTGAAGCACCTTTGGCAGCGATTACAGCCTCGAGTCTTCTTGGGTATGACGATACAAGGTTGGCACACCTGTATTTGGGGAGTTTCTCCCATTCTTCTCTGCAGATCCTCACAAGCTCTGTCAGGTTGAATGGGGAGAGTTGCTGCAAAGCAATTTTCAGGTCTCTCCAGAGATATTCAAAAGGGTTCAGGTCTGGGCTATGGCTGGGCCACTCAAGGACATTCAGAGACTTGTCTCGAACCCAGATCTGTGCCTCGACACAGTTGTCTCGGATTATTTTGACCTCATGGCTTGGTTTTTGCTCTGGCATTCACTGTCAACTGTGGGACCTTATATATAGACGTGTGTGCCTTTCCAAATCATGTCCAATCAATTGAATTTACCACAGGTGGACTCCAATCAAGTTGTAGAAACATCTCAAGGATGATCGATGGAAACAGGATGCACCTGAGCTCAATTTTGAGTCTCATAGCAAAAGGTCTGACTACTTATGTAGATCTATTTCAGAATAAGGCTGTAACGTAACAAAATGTGGTAAAAGTCAAGTGGTCTGAATTCTTGCTGAAGGCACTGTAAACGTTTACCCCATAGTAAACGTAAATCATCTTGTTTGATTTCATCAATATTACCTCATATAGTGTGGGGTCAATGAACAGTACATTGCTAGCTGTAGCCTATTACTATGAAGCTTACCAAGGTTCATCTTCAATTTACTTATGGAACCTCATTGCATGTGATTATGTGGTATTTCAACATGGACTAAATGTAGAAAATGTTGTAAATTCATTTTCCTTCACGATATTAAAAAGTTGCCAATTCGCGGTTGACTCGTGGCAAGAGATGGGCTCTGGGTCACTGTGCTCCCTTTACAACAAAGCCTTGATTTCCTTTGATAATACCATGTTCTTTCCAGCCACTCCAGGACCCATTACTGCTAATGTAAAAGAGGCGAGAGGCTGAGGGGACCGGAGGAGTACCTCCTCATTCCTTAAATAGACTCACCTCTGATCAGGCTCCAATCAGAAGATTGGAAAGACATATGACATATTCCAGTTTTTGTGTGCTTTTTTTATTTATTTGTTTGTTGTTCAGTGTCATAGGTCATGGCCAGACATAGTTTTAGTTCTTTGCACACTGGCATTTATTTATTCAATAAAGCTGAAACTATTCAACATATTTTGTAGCAGTATTTCGGTTTGATTCCAAATTCATTTCCTATAATTTCCTGGGGCTTGAGGAAGTTTTATGTCGACAGAGTTCTTAATTAGTGTGTGTGTATAGAACAACACTATTTATAATCTACGGTATTTACTTTGCTGTTTCTTTTTATAATTGCTGACGGGCTGAAGTCTTTCACAATCCATACAAATTTGATTAAAACAATGTCATGTCTTTAGCAATGCATTCAAAAGAGAAAACGGCATATATCTGCCAAGTCAGACAAATCAACAGCATATGTTTTAACTCCATTAATCTCACGGTCAACACAGGGTGAATGACAAATTGTACTCTATTCCCTGCCCTCGGGATCCTGGTCAAAAGTATTGCACTACATACACTACACAGTTCATTCGGAAAGTATTCAGACCCTTTGACTTTTTCCACATTGTGTTACATTGCAGCCTTGTTCTAAAATGCATGAAATATTTTTTTCCCCTCATCAATCGACACACAATACCCCATAATGACAGAGCGAAAACAGGGATTTGTACATTTTTGGCAAACGTATTAACACTCAAAAACAAAACGACCTTATTTACGTAAGGATTCAGACCCTTTGCTATGAGACGCGAAATTGAGCTCTGGTGCATCCTGTTTCCATTGGTCAGCCTTGAGATGTCTACAACTTCATTGGAGTCCACCTGTGGTAAATTCAATTGATTGGACATGATTTGGAAAGGTCCCACAATTGTCTGTATAAGGTTCCATAATTGACAGTGCATGTAAGAGCAAAAACCAAGCCATGAGGTCAAATGAATTGTCTGTAGAGCTCCAAGACAGGATTGTGTCAAGACACAGATCTGGGGAAGGGTACCAAATCATTTCTGCAGCATTGAAGGTTCCAAAGAACACAGTGATCTCCATCATTCTTAAATGGAAGGAGTTTGGAACCACCAAGAGTCTTCCAAGAGCTGGCCACCTGCGAAACTGAGAAATCGGGGGAGAATGGCCTTGGTCAGGGAGTTGACCAAGAACCCAATGGTCACTCTGAAGGAGCTCCAGAGTTCCTCTGGGGAGATGGGAGAACCTTCCAGAAGGACAACCATCTCTGCAGCACTCCACCAATCAGGCCTTTACGGTAGAGTGGCCAGACGGAAGCCTCTCCTCAGTAAAAGGCACACGCTTGGAGTTTGCCAAAAGGCACCTAAAGCACTCTGACCATAAGAAACAATATTCTCTGGTCTGATGAGACCATGGCAGAACTCTTTGGCCTGAATTCTAAGCATCAGGTCTGGAGGAAAACTGGCACCATCCCTACGCTGAAGCATGGTGGTGGCATTATCATGCTTTGGGGACGTTGTTCAGAGGCAGGGACTGGGAGACGAGTCAGGATCGAGGGAAAGATGAACGGAGCAGAAGTACAGAGAGATCCTTGATCAAAACCTGCTCCAGAGCGCTCAGGTCCTCAGTCTGGGGTGAAGGTTCACCTTCCAATAGGAAAATGACCCTAAGCACACAGCCAAGACAATGCAGAAATGGCTTCGGGACAAGTCTCTGAATGTTCTTGAGTGGCCCAGCCAGAGCCCAGACTTGAACCCTTTCGAACATCTCTGGAGAGACCTGAAAATAGCTTTGCAGCGACGCTCTCCATCCAACCTGACAGAGCTTGAGAGGATCTGCAGAGAAGAATGGGAGAAACTCCGTAAATACAGGTGTGCCAAGCTTGTATCGTCATACCCAAGACGATTTGAGGCTGTAATCGATGCCAAAGGTGTTTCAACAAAGTACTAAGTAAAGGGTCTGAATACTTATGTAAATGTGATACTTTTGTTTTATTTCTACATTTGCAAACATTTCTAAAAAACATGTTTTGCTTCATCATTATGATGCATTGTGTGTAGACGGATGAGAAAAATACAAGCTGCGAGATGGTAGGCCAAACAAGCTCACAGAACGGGACCGGTGAGTGCTGAAGCGTGTAAAAAGTGTCTGTTCCCGGTTGCAACACTCACCACCAAGCTCGAAACTGTCTCTGGAAGCAACGCCAGCACATTAACTGTTCGTCGGGAGCTTCATGAAATGGGTTTCCATGGCCGAGTAGCCGGTTGGAGTGGTTTAAAGCTCGCCGCCATTGGACTCTGGTGCAGTGGAAAACACGTTCTCTGGAGTGATGCATCAAGCTTCACCATCTGGTAATTCGACAGACAAATCTGGGTTTGGCGGGTGTCAGGAGAACGCTAGCTGCTCGACTGCATAGTGCCAACTGTAAAGTTTGGTGGAGGATGAATAATGGTCTGGGGCTGTGTTTCATGGTTCGGGCTAATCCCCTTAGTTCCAGTTAAGGGAAATCTTAACGCTACAGCATACAATGACATTCTAGACGATTCTGTTCTTCCAACTTTGTGGCAACAGTTTAGGGAAAGCCCTTTCCTGTTTTAGCATGACAATGCTCCTGTGCACAAAGCGAGGTTCATGCAGAAATGGTTTGTCGAGATCGGTGTTGAAGAACTTGACTGGCCTGCACAGAGCCCTGACCTCAACACCATCGAACACCTTTGGGATGAATTGGAACGCCTACTGCTAGCCAGGCCTAATCAGCCAACATCAGTGCCTGACCTCACTAATGCTCTTGCGGCTGAATGGAAGCAATTCCCCGCAGTAATGTTCCAACATCAACTGGAAAGACTTCCCAGAAGAGTTGAGGCTGTTATAGCAGCAAAGAGGGGACCGACTCCATATTTACTGCTTATGATTTTGAAATGTGATGTTCGACGAGCAGGTGTCCACATACTTTTGGTCATGTAGTTTAGGTAATAGGCTGCTATTTTGGGTACAGCCCCATAAGCAGGGATCTTATCAACATCATGGAGGATGTGACCCCAACAAACACTTTTACTCCAGTTGCAACTTCTTTCCTACAGAGCTGACCAAACGTGATGCTTATCACACTCGTCTCACAACCACTGTTACATCATCTTCCAGCCTGGGGGACTTGCAAGTGTCTCTGTGTCTGTGAACCTCTTTAACCTCGACCCCTCACATGGGTTTAGAGGTTAGGTAAGACGTCACTCGAGATATCTCGATAAGCAGCGGCAAGCACCACCACTTTCTCTCACTTCTTTTCATTCTCTGCGTCTCTTACATTCCATCTCTATTAGTTGTCTCCTTCCCTCCCCCCTCCACCCCCTCCTCGTTTAACTTATTCTCACTTTAGGGTGATTGGGACCACAGGAGCTAAGTGACGCATTCTGTTCACAATAATGTGTGCTGGCAGAGTGGCAGACTGGCACCTCCACCCTCTCTCTTTCTCCTCCTCCACTTCCTCTCTCTCTCTCTCTCCTTCCCCAGCTTCAGCCTGGCCGGCTGGCAGGAGCACTTTCTCTCAGACAGATGAGGGGATGGAGGCAGACACGCAGGGCTGGAGGAAGAGAGAAAGATAGCAGGCCAGAAGCAGATCTCGTACTCTGATGTAGTCTTCATAACTCAACACAGCTCACCTACTACAAACAATCACCACCAGCACACTACTCACTCACGTAGTCACGGTCACTACTTATGAATGTCTGTGACTATGCTGACGCCCACACACACTCGGTACATTCTATAGTAATGTATAGTAATGTGCTGAGGAGCGTTCAGCATACAGGTTAGTACAGTCAAAGGTCCCTATGTCTCTGGTCACCAGATGCTGTTTATCCCCACTGCACCGCTGGCTCCCATCGCCTCTCCTCCTCTCATTCCATCCCTCCATCCTCCTGTCCTCTGCTCCCCCCTTCCTACCAGGGGAGTGGCTGACTTTCAGAGAACAGAAGAGGGCTTAGAGGGAAAAATCAATAACACATGATTTATTGATCACTAAAAATTATTATCCTCATTAGCCCCCCAAAGGGACCTCAGCGTTCAGCAGATGACAAAATGTCATCACCATCCCTCCCTCTGGCCCCTTCCCCGGCCCTGCCTGACACAAAAACCATCCCCAGTTGTTTTCTGTGTCCCGGTTCTCCACCCTTCTTCCAAAGTGTGCACTTGTACACTTACTCGCATGGATTCCACAATGGTGGAAACCTCAAGCCAATGCTTACTTCAATCCTATGACGGGGAGTGTGCGCACGTGCCCACTCTGGGAGATGAGTGTAAAATCAGGATGCAGCCGCTGTCATCGTTGACGGTCTCCACTTGGTTGTAACCCAGAAAAACTCAAACCCGGAACAAGGTCTGGCGTTCTGTTCCACAGAACATCTACAACTCTTGTACAGAACTTCTACAACTGTTGTACAACCCGCCGCAGAAAGATTTAGGCAGTATGTTTGTCTGCTTGCACTCTCATATCTTGGACTGAAATCCTATACAGCGTATACATCTCACCTTTGAGGATTAAAACCTTTACGATGTCTTTTGTCTTGACTGAGTCAGAATGTAGCCTATTTGTTTTCGTTTACCATAGGGCCAGAAACCAATGGTTGTCCGGCAGAATTTTAATGAGGATTAGTAAGAAAGAGTGCTAAACGCCTGTATGTGTTCAATACTCCACTCACAATTACCAGGGCTTGTGCTAGCTAATAACTGTGAAAGTGCAATCCCTGCTTCGCCTCTTGTTTTGATCTCTCTGTGAAGGTGATTGTTTTCTATTGCATGAAAAATGTATTTGGAGTGCATTTTGTGCACCACTTTACAACATGTAAAATGTGTTTATTTTCAGGGGGGGATTAGGCTGGCGTACAGAATGAATGATGTGGCGGCTCACGGATCTGATATGGGGAAAACACAAACACAGGCGGGCAGGCGGCGTGGCAGTGTAGTGTAGCTGGAGTCCCATTTACACTGTTATGGAGCTTGCTCTTTAATTACCTGGAGGCCTTGGTGGGCTAATGCTGTAGGAGCCTGACTTACTCCCACATCACCAACCACTGCTAATTCACACACACTCTCTCTCACACACACACACATTATTTCAGAAGCACCTAACCAAGCATGCACACACGCTCACATATTCAGGCAGGCACACACACACACACACACACACACACACACACACACACACACACACACACACACACACACACACACACACACACACACACACACACACACACACACACACACACACACACACACACACACATATACTTATAACAACTCTGAGACATGTCTTTCCTTAAGAAATGGCATATCTGAATATGTGATTGTGGACACCCAGGACGAAAGCCCCCTCCTCTCTATCCCTATATCTGTCATAATGAAAGCCTGAGAGAGGGGTAGGCCAGGGCCATGTCTTCCTGTTCCTCAACACTTTGAGCCATGCAGCCTCTCTCTCCTCTCACTGCTGGACAACAGATCGTTGGCACTGAACGCATCTCATAAGCACTCAATATAATTCCCCACTCTTTCACTCCCCCAGAACAGAGTGTGCGTGTGTGTGTGTGCATGCTTGCGTGTGGTAGTTTATTGAAAAGGGAAGGGGCCAGATGAAGGATCGAGGGTGGGGGTGGAGTGGCGAGGAGATCAAATGTGTTTTTAATTCATTCAAGACACTGCAGTAAAACCATGTTTTAATTAAGCTAGAGGGGTCAGGCCTCTCCGTACCCAAACCTCTCGCCCAATTACTGGGCCATCTTTACTCCTTATGTTCCCACAATGCAAATGAAAACCTCACCGGCGGCATTATGTTATGTATTTTATGGGCGTTTTTTTACTGGAGGACACAGGGCGGATGGGCAGGCGGTGTGGAGGGGAATTGAAATCACCCCCGCGGACGGACGGGTAGATGCTAACACAAATCAAGAGTTGACCTGACAGTGTGTGTGTAGTGTGCGCCGATGCTCAGGCCCTTATGTTCACTAAGCTTTCGTGCTGAATGTATGACGAGTTACGTCGTGCTGGGATGTTGTCAAGTTTGGTTCAGCTAGAGAGGGTTGGTTCTGCTAGAGATAGAGGGGTAGTCTGTTGCGAGCTAATCACATGCCAACTCAGATTACTACTTTATACCATGAGTTTTTAGCATGACGACTGCAATGAAGACAGGAGGTGAGACATGGCTGTATAATAGATGTGCTGAAGGGCTGAAGGCAAGGGCCGCTGTGTGTGTGTCCATTTATTATTGCCCCTTCTGTCCCCTTCTATCCCCTCCCGTCCCTTGCTGTCCCCAAACTGTCCCCTCCTGCCTGCCCCCGCTGGCTGGATTATCCTTCATGTCCCGTGTGGCTGCAGCAGGGCTGGCTGCAGGGCTGGAGGGGCACAGCCGCGCCTGTGGAGGGGGGTGACTGGATGTTCCATCACCGGACGGTCACCACTCATAATGATGCATGGAACAGGCCTGGACACAGTGGGGCACAGGCAGTCAGGTACACAGGAACCTTTAAAAACCACAGTCACACCGACACAGGTAAATATGTGTGAATAAGTGCTGGAATACTATATGACATTACTGCTATTGAAATGAGGAGGTTACTGATAATGTCACAGTCTTCTCCACAGGCACATGGGCTAACAGGCAGTTTCCTGAATCTGTGATAGGCTTGTTGAATGTGAATGACCTCTTAAATGTTTCAGGAGAATGTCTTCCTTCTTCTCCATGTTACAGATGATAAATATTACCTGTAGATAATAGATGAAGTAGCTACACCAATGACTTATCAAGCTAAATGAGGCTTCATCAGGCGTCCCACTTTCTAAGCTGTCTGATGCTGAAAGTGGCCAGGGGCCACCTGATGACACTGTCTAGACTACACTGCTAGGGTCTGTTTTGTTCATCAATGCCAGCATTTTGTTGTGTTTAATTCCTGTATCATAGCACATTAGGCTCACAGCAACATGTGTGATCTGCATGCATCATGGAAAAGGTTACAATACAATAAGCTCTCTCCTCCGTAAACACGCCAAACGGCAGTAGGAACAGCAGTAGCTTGGCTGGACAGCATATTCTCCGACTGCATCTCCCCAATCTGCCTCAAATTCACCCTCCATCAAATGAAAATAGTTGGAAATGGGGAATTCCACTTCCCACCGCTATTGTTGATTTGCTAGGCTGCGTAAAATGAAAGAGAAAACAGAGGGGAGGGAAAAGATATCTGGCTTGCATTGTGCAGTTTACATGCTGGTTCTGTTGATTCTTAATTATCATCATGTCTAAAAAAATAAAAAATAAAAATAGTAAAGCGTGTGTGTGTGTGTGTGTGTGTGTGTGTGTGTGTGTGTGTGTGTGTGTGTGTGTGTGTGTGTGTGTGTGTGTGTGCATGCGTTTTGTTTCCCTTGGAAACTGTTACTGGAATGTTACAAGGGAAAGGGAAGCAGAATTAGGACATGTTAAATCACAAGGCCCAACATTGGTGTGCCGGCTACAGCTTTTAGGACCCATTTTACCCATAAAAAAGATGATTATCCCTATTATCATGCTCTTATCAGATATGCTACACTGGACAAATACTTTTTGCAGAGGGTGAGACGCTCCCTTCTTTTAAATGAAACCTGAGAGTGAGCTGTGCGGCTCGGCAAGAGGCTTGTGCTGCTCAGGGTAAAATTATACTCTGTCTTTTCTATGTAGCAGCTAAAAACATAGTGTTTTCACGACATCCCAGTGCCGCTCCCCTGTTAGGACCACAAGGCTGTGTGGAATTATACTTACTTTCTGTGTTTCTCAACCCCATGATCTGAGTACCTCTGGAGGAGTTGGCGGTTGCTGACCTGTCTGTTCATTACTCCAGTTCAGTCTGCTCTCAAGTGCTACAATACTTTTATTTTACACAATTCACAAAGGAGGAGAGAGTTTGGAGTGAACTGTTCATTTAACGGCGGTATTGAGCCGGCGGTTTGTATGCTAATGCTGCAAGGCCGCTCAGACCAGATATTACCAACTGCAGAAAAAAGCGCAGGAAGTAGTTATACAGTCAGCAGGCAGGTGCAGAGACAGAGACGGTAAGAGAAACGTGTGATGTGGTTTATGTATGCGAGACCGACAGTGCTGCGAATGTGTGTACACAGATATTAGCATAATAAAAGCTCTGCATATGATCTGAGTACTTTTGGAGGAGTTGGAAAAAAGAGAGAGATAGCGAGAGAAAGAGAGAGACAGAGAGAGACAGAACTATTGTGCGTGTGTGTGTGTGTGTGTGTGTGTTTATGAACGTTTGCTTGTGAGTGTGTCTCTGTGTATGAATGAGAAAGAGAGCTACTTTGCAAGCTGGAGACGATCACATGCTGCTGTCTACAGAGCCTCCTCTACACGCTCATTCATGCATAATCTCTCCCTGCAGCCTCCCTGCTCAGCCTGTATGTGCAGGTGAACTCGCTCTCTCTCGGACGCATACAATAAAGCATGTAAAGCAGCAGACAGATACTGCTCAAGTCAAGCCTGATTAGAACATACACCGCCTGAGCTGGGAGTGGGAGGGATGGGAGTGCAGCAACACAAATACAAGCAAAATAACTCAGTTTAATCAAACTTGTATTGATCCAGAAATGGAGAGCTTGGGACTATAAGGTTCTATTGACATAAAATCTTGGGAAAAAGGTGCCATCTAGAACCAAAAAGGTTTCGTCAGCTGTCCCCATAGGAGAACCCTTTGAAGAACCCTTTTTGGTTCCAGGTATAACCCTTTTCTGTTCCATGTAGAACTCTTTCCACAAAGGGTTCTATTCTGAAAAATGTATATTAATGCAACATGTAAATGTGTTTGTTCCATGTTTTCTGAGCTGAAATAAAAGATCTCAGATCTTACTTCTCTCAGTTTGTGCACACATTTGTTTACATCCCTGTTAGTGATCATTTCTCCTTTGCCAAGATAATCCATCCACCTGACAGGTGGGGCATATCAAGAAGCTGATTAAACAGCATGATCATTACACATGTGCACCTTGTGCTGGGGACAATGAAAGGCCAAAATTTTCACACAACACAATGCCACAGATGTCTCAAGTTTTGAGGGAGCGTGCAATTGGCATTCTGACTGCAGGAATGTCCACCAGAGCTGTTGCCAGAGAATTTAATGTTCACTTCTCTACCATAAGTCGCCTCCAACGTAGTTTTAGAGAATTTGGCAGTTTGTCCAACCGGCCTCACAACGACCACGTGTAACCACGCCAGACCAGGACCTCCACATGCGGCTTCTTCACCTGTGGGATTGTCTGAGACCAGCCACCCGGACAGCTGATGAAACTGAGGAGTATTTCTGTCTGTAATAAAGCCCTTTTGTCGGGAATGACTCATTTTGATCGACCTGGCCTGGCTCCCCAGTGGGTGGGCCTGGATCCCAAGTGGATGGGCATAAGCCCTGTCAGGCCCATCCATGGCTGTGCTCCTGCACAGTCATGTGAAATCCATAGATTACGGCCTAATACATTTATTTCAATTCACTGATATCCTTATATGAACTGTAACTCATTAACATCTTTGAAATTGTTGCATGTTGCGTTTATATTTTTGTTCAGTATACATGGAACTCAAAAGCGTTCTACCTGGAACCAAAAAGGGTTCTCCTATGGGGACAGTCGAAGAACCCTTTCAGAACCGTTGCTCTGTTGAATGTTCTCTACCTATATAGTACTCTAAATATAGTACACCCCAATTCATGTTGTTAAGTTCAAAAGAATAAAAGATTTAAAAAAATTGTTGACAACATTCAAACCAATGAGGGTTGGAACTTTAAAGCCAATTGTTTCCGAATCAGCTTTATAGAACCTTATAGTCCCAAGCTCTCTAAATAAAATAAAGGTAAAATCACAGAATGGTTATATTATTGGTACTGTAGAGATGTCCTCTTGTCACTACTCAAAGACTCAGTGTTGCGTGTCTAAGATGTCGGGTGCAACATGATTCCGTCCCGTGTATAGTCTGTCAGTTCCAAGAGGCTCAGCCTACACATGCGTATGCTCATTAACATGAACACCCTAATAAACACGGGTTCCGTGTACCTGCACCGCTAGCTTGTAGAACCTTCAGAGAGCCAATTGGGACAGACCCCCGAGACTATGTCATCGTCAGCAGGGCTGGTTGGTTTGATGTCACAAAATGATGGTACTTTCTTTCTGCATTCCTCAATACTTCTCTCACGCTCTCCCCCCTCTCTCTCTCTCTCTCGTTCACTCCTCCCTCCTTCTCTTTCTCTCTCTCTCTCTCTCTCTCTCTTTGTGTGTTCAAACATCTGTCAGCATGGTTTTAACTCTAGTGGCGAGTGGTCTCTCAGAAGTTTATACGGAGAAGCAAAATAATAAATCCATAAGGCATGTGCTCTTGATTCTTTGGTCTCTTTTGTCTGGTGTGAGACATAGCACACAGACCTATTGCTGCATATTTTAAATAGCGAGCCACGCCACTGATTAGTGGGAATAGGTTCCGTTCCGTCATTATCATTTCTGGAGGACAAAGGAGGGATATACTGTAGTTGTTGAAATAATTGTTTGTACTGTGACTTACTTTACTTTACTTTACCAGACTTGGCCCCTGTGGTAGCTTAGGGATCTATTCAATCAGATCCGCTTTAGCCGAGCTGTCAAATCCACAAGCGGTTCCTGGCATAATACCTAAGGCGGACATTACCATTGGCTGCACGGAGTCGCATTAGCAGAAATCCCATGCAGCCTTGTTTACAAGCTCGAACACTGGAATGTGAGATGTGATCTACACCCCGATTAGGATGATTGAAATCCTCTTTATTTTGTTGAATGATTTTTACATTCGAGAGTCACTATTTCTATATAGCCTACACTTTCTCTATATAGCCTACACTGAAAGCGAGTGGGGCGGAGTGGCTTTGTGACAGTGATCGCAAGAGCAGCTGCTGACCGATTCGACAGCTCCAATGCAGTTCCACCTCTGACACCGCAGAAAACACCTGCCATCAATGGTTACCGCTTGATCTGATTTAATCTAGGCCTTGGGGTCAGAGTTCGAGTCAGAGTGAAGCGTGATATACACTAAGAAAAGACACTGGAATAGTTCAGGAGCATCCTCTAACTGACTTCGCTACTCTCCCCATCTTTCTCTCAGTTGCCCCCTCTCTTTCTCTGTGGTTGTTGGTGTTGTTGTCTTGCCCCCTCCTCCTCCTCCTTCCTCCCCCTGTCCGTTGATTCCCAACGGCATGCTAATCAGAGTTTTGTAGGTACAAATGTTGCGCTGGTCCTTGGGCCCCCTGTAGGGCCAGGTTGAGTGGCAGACGGAACCACTAATAGCAGGTGTTACCGTAGCGATGCCGAACAGCTTGCCATCTCGCCATCCCAAGTTTAGATTCAGTCCCTGGGGACTGCCATTAGACTGAGCCTCCTCTGCACTGAGGGTCCGGCCCTCACATGCACAGATGTGCTCACACACACATAAGCGCACACGCATACACACAATCACACACCACACACACACACACACAGACACACACACACACAGACACACACACACACACACACACACACAGTATAAGCGTTCACAGTTGTAATCAAGCAGGGGATGGAGAGATAGATAATGGTTAAAAAAAGAAGAGAAGTCATTATCTTTAGCTCCCAGTAGTGCAAGGTCAGTACGGAGCTGCTCATTTAGAGAATAACCACATGGGAGTTTAATATGGGTTCTACCAGAATGAGTGTTTTCCCACGATAAAATGTAAATATATACTGCCATGTATCAATGATAGAAATCACTATGCTGATTCATAGTTCAGAATATATTGCTGTAAAAATCATAGATAGGGAAAAGCAACTCCAAGGAACACCCCAGATATCAATCTGTCAAAGCTGAAAGTGCAGTGGGCATGACAATCTATTATTCAATTTATCTGCTTGTGTTCATGTTATTAACTAGTCACTGTGGATTTCTTATAGTCCACAGCTGGGGAATGTATTCAAATGCTCAGTTTCTCCAAACACCACTGAACTTAGTCAAAGGGAAGTGTTTGGCATTGCTGCACGAGAAGAATGGTAAAATAGCTGTAGCCTGAACAGTGGAGCCAGCTGAGAGCTGAGAGAAGAAAAACCCTGCAATCAAAACAAAAAATGGAGAACAAATATTTGCAGAGGGAAATCAAGAGGTGACAGAGGTGGGAGGGACTGTGGCAGATGCATTTCCATAAAAACTCAGCATGTTTTATTTTGTTTATTTTCTTCCTCTTCCTCCCCCGCTCATCCTTCTCCTCCTCTCTTCCTCCTCTCCGCTCCACCTCCTCCCTTTCCTCTCCTCCTCCTCCTCCTCCTCCCACCCCCCTCCACCTCCTCCTCCTCCCCTGTGCCTGTGTGGCTGGCTGGCTGCAGGAGGAGAGGAGAGTGAAGCATCCTGGGATGCTGTGGAGAGTGGCTGCTCAGAGACATCGGCACGCTTCACTAAAGCAACACCTGCTTTAGGTGCTTCACGTCGCCACTTAAGCCCACGGGGGGGGGGGGGGGGCATACAAACAATGTTTCAGGCCTCCATGTCAAAATACAGGAATACGGCCGGTATGATGCATTTTGCATCATATGATGCATAAGGCATCCTACCAGCTGTATTTCTGTATTTTGAAAGTTATATACAGTATCTTGAAAACTTGATTGCTGACATACAAAACATTTTGGGACTATATCAACAACGAACTAACGAACAAAAGTACCAAAAGATAGTTTTTCGGTGGTATTTTCCTTCCTCTCTTCCTCTCTCTCTCCCTCTCTCTCACCTTAAATAAATGACACTATACATATCTCTCTAGGACAAAATCACTGTTTCTCTGGGCACAGACGTAATTTCACTAACAGAGATACCGCTGATGAGTATGCGGCGTTCTCCCCTCCCTGTGTTCTCCCTTCCATTCTAAGAATCAATAATCCGTGTATGAATATGTTATTAATAAAGGAGTTAAGCCGCATCTATATTTCATGGTGTTGGAAGAGAGCTTCTCCCTCATGCCATGGGGTTTAGTCCGTATCGTTCATTTATAATTAATGGGGATCACTAGGGACCTTGTATTAAGGATTGCACCACTACAGACTGAGAAAGATGGAGAAGAAGGAAAGGAAGGAGGGAGAGAGCGAGAGAGAGAGAGAGAGAGAGAGAGAGAGAGAGAGAGAGAGAGAGAGAGAGAGAGAGAGAGAGAGAGAGAGAGAGAGAGAGAGAGAGAGAGAGAGAGAGAGAGAGAGAGAGAGAGAGAGAGAGAGAGAGAGAGAGAGAGAGAGAGAGAGAGAGAGAGAGAGAGAGAGAGAGAGAGAGAGAGAGAGAGAGAGAGGGTGTGAGAGAGAGAGAGGGTGTGAGAGAGAGAGAGAGAGAGAGAGAGAGAGAGAGAGAGAGAGAGAGAGCGAGAGCGAGAGAGCGAGAGAGAAATAACAAAAGAAAGAAAGAAAGAAAGAAAGAGGGAGGTAGAGGGGACTGAGAGAGGTCTAGAGTAAAGTGAAATACAGAGCAAGAGAAAGGGAGCTCCACTGTGCTGCTCTGCTCCATCAGCTCTTCTCTTTCGGGCTTCTACTGAACTAGAGTCAGCCGCTAACCCAGAGAAGGGGTGTGCTCCCAATTTCCAAAGACGGAAAGTAGAGAAATCCTGTCCAAAATCGGAAGATATTTAAACAATAAAACAATCATTTATTTCTCTTTTTTCTAACTATTGAAGTTTATACTTAATCTTCAAAGCAGTCGAGTGAGTGGTATTCTCCAGAAAAATGGTGGTTATCCGTCTATTGTTCTTTTAATTTGGAGTGGACCGTCAGAGAGATACTTTCTTCTATTAAAAACAAAAGTGTTGAAGATGTGAGGATGTGTATCAGTCCGGGATCTGTCTCTGATTTGTCCTGGGCAGCGGAGACTGAAAAAGGCCTGATTTGTGCAGTTTGGCTGCAGGAGAGGAGAAAGACAGTGCTGACAAACGCATTAATTACTTTAGCAACTTCATTTTTTAATTAACCTTACACGCCAACCTCCAGGTAGAGCCTCGCAGACAGATGAGCAGAGCAAAGGCCCGAGCACTCGCGTGTCTTCATCCACCTGCTGTGAAGTAAGACATGAAAGGGGGAAAGAGATAGAAAGGGGGAAAGAGATAGAGGAGAGAAAAGAAGAGGTGAGGAGAGATTACGTTTTTTTTTTTTTGACAATAGTCTGTCCCGTCCTAAAACAGAAGATAAGGTTGTCATTATTACCAGGCATTTAGAATCTTTCTTCTCCTAATTAATAAACATAATGTCCGACTTCATACTTTTTGGGTTTGATATTGTGTTTTCATTTACCTCCTCATTTAAGTGTTTTATTTTTGCATGATATGGGGGTGTCAGCTATTCTGAGGAATCATGAGTTAGTATTTTTGTTTTTTCTTGCCTTGTCCACTCTGTGCTTCCCGTAGCTTCCCTCCACCCCATCTCTATCTCTGACGAACCGGTCAGTTATATGGAGGTGAGAGAAAGAATGAGGGAAGTCAGACAAAGGAAGCCGAGGAAGTCAGGGAGAAAAAGAAAACGTAATTAGAGGACGTGTGATTATGGTGTCAATGTGTGACCTAGCAGGATTAGTCATACTCCATCATTACCACTTATTATGACTGAGGACTGTAGTTTTTCCATATAATACCGCCCTAAGACACCGCATGCATCCCAAAAGGCACCCTATTCCCCTGGTCAAAAGTAGTACACTATATAGGGAATAGGGTGCCTTTTGGGACGCGCCCAACTCTTAATGCAACACAGATTTTACACTTGTCTATTGCGTAGTCCACTTTGGGACATGACTATTATCTACCAGCAGTTCATATTAACCGTTTTGTAATTATATTAGTAATCATTTCACAAATTAAATCTTTATATTTGTAGTCATACTCTAAACAGCAGACGTTAAATAGAAAAGATGTGGATTATAAGTATTTTTGGAGCAAATCTATATCCCTGACAGTTACTTATTTTATTTTTTTCCCTTCCAAGTTTACAGTGTACGTTGTTGGCTTCTCTCCATCCATCACTGCAGTGTTGAAACATAATATCCACAATTGCAAATTAGCGTGAAGACAAACTTTCAGACAGCTTTTGGCATCGCACTCCCTGTGAGTAACCAGAGATGGAGACAAGACCAAAACATTGGGTTGGAGTCTGATCCACCCGGACTAGAACCCCTACAGTTCTTCCAGCTCACGTCCACCTAAACAACTGCTAACTTTATGGTTGGTTTTCATTGCGTTGCTCCATGTTACATTACATTTTGTGTTTCTGTTCGTTTACGCATAGTTGCTGCCAGACTTGAATTGCTGTAGACGATGAAATAACTCAAAAAGAGTATTAAGTACATAACACATGAAGCTGGTAGGAGATCCAGGATCCAATGTGCTATTCCTCTTCTCATTAAAACGTGGACGGAAAATCCAGAAGGGAAAGTGTTAATCAAATGTGTAATTATCCTGCCTCTCTTTCGCTCTCCTTCCATCCCCTCCTTCTCCCTCTTTCTAATTGTATTTAAATAGTTGAGTCTGTTGGTGGTTTTGGCTGGGGGGGGGGAAGGAACGTAGGCCTCTGCCACAAGTTGAAATGTTAATTATGAGTCTGGCAGCAGAACTGAAACAGAAAGGTTTGGAGTGAATTTAATGATAAATAGAAAGCAGCTGTGACAAGTGCTGAGGCAGGGTATAAGGCAGGGTCGGGGTGGAACTGTGTAAGGCAGGGCAGAGACAGAAGTGTGTGAGGCAGGGCAGAGACAAAACTGTATGAGAAAGGGCTGAGACAAGGTTGAGGCAGAGCTGAGGCAGGGGTGAGAAGCAGGACTGGGGCAGGCTTGAGAGAGGCAGGACTAAAGCAGGGCTGAGGCAGGTATGTGAGAGGCAGGGTTGAGGGAGGGCTAAGAGAGGCCGGGGAGAGAGAGGGTTGAGGGAGGGCTGAGAGAGGGTTGAGGGAGGGCTGAGAGAGGGTTGAGGAAGGGCTGAGAGAGGCAGGGGAGAGAGAGGCAGGGTAGATGAGGCAGGGCTGAGTGAGACAGGACTGAGGCATTAATAAGGAAGGGTCTGTGGCAGGACTGAGGCAGGGCCGAGGCAGGGTTGATTAGGCAGCAGGGCCGAGGAAGGGCCGAGGCAAGGCTGAGGAGGGTCTGAGAGAAGTCTAGAATAGAGAGAGTTCTAAGGCAGGACGGCCTGCTCTTCCAAGGGAGACTCAACACCATGGCCAAATCCCTTTAGTGGTCCCCATGGAAAACTGGCATTATACTACTCAGCACTACGGGACAGGGGGATGAGAGTTAGAGGAGGAGAGGGGAGGGGAAGGGGGTGTTATTGAGACACACACATGCACAGACATATGGATGCTATTGCGCGTGTGGGCCGTGCACACGCACAACAGCAATAAAACGCTTGCTTATAACAGATGTACGCCTTCATTATGCATATACACAAGCACTCACACACATTAGGACGCACACAAACAGGCAAACTCCTCAACACACAGAGACAAACACACACGGATGATGTAACAGAATATTGGTTGTGCATGAACGTGGGCTACTTCATTGGTATTATTATAACGTTATGACATAACACTCTGTCCAATATGGCTGCATAGAAATGAAGTAATTATTGACCGGTTCTTTCGAAAGTGGAGAACTGCAAGATGAATCAGACCCGGATATACAGTATACAATAGAACCACGAGGAACGACGAGGTTTTGAGCACGCTGATCATGACGTTCTAAAATCACGATCAACGACAGGAAGCTGGTTTGTTGCCTTAAAAGAATGTGTGATTCTGCATTTACTGTGTAAAAGAAAACAGGTACGCCATCAAAGGGGATGTAGCGATGACATAATCTCCAGTTCATCTATTTCACTGTTTATATGCCACTGATTAAGTAAAACCATGTTTCTATCAGGATCACACTCAGACAGAACAGAAGCAGATATCTATAGCCACCACAAGAGGGTCCTTGTTCTCTCTCACAGAAACGGCTCTTTAAAACAAGCAGCCGACTCAAAGCACTCCCTCCCTTGTCGAATGCTTCACCGTGGGTTGGGGGAACCCTCTCATTCAACGCAGGTTGTTCAAACCTTATTCCCCGTTTCACACACAACCGGCACAGTTTTCAAACGTTATTCCTCTACTCTAGCAAGGTGACATGATTGTCAGAATTGTATTTTTTTTTTTTAAATGGCCATGGAGATTTCTTATGCTGTCTGAGAAGGGGGGGACGCCCGAACTCCAGGTCGCCCCCAACCCTCCCCAAAAAGAGGGGGCTGTGGGGGCGGGGCGGGGGGCACCAGTGGTTGTCATCTACTCTGTCTGGGGGTGTAGCCACCATAATTAGTATATATTACATTGCAGCATTCCTTCTTCTTTGGATGGTGGTGATCTCTGTTTGGTTTCAGATTAATTTCCTAGATTAGGGTTGGATTAGGTTATTCACCTGAAGCTGATAGAATACTCAGTCAGTCAATCTCTCCTCTACAATGTGTGTGTGTGTGTGTGTGTGTGTGTGTGTGTGTGTGTGTGTGTGCATGCGTGCGTGCGTGCGTGCGTGCGTGCGTGCGTACGTGCATGCAAGCGTGCGTGCGGGCGCGTGTGTGTGTGCGAGAGAGAGACCTCTCCTCTATATACCGGTCCTACATGATGAGATCTGCTATGGCCTACTACAGTGTAATTAGATGATCCGAGCTCAGGTTGCTGGCTGGGGCTATGTCCCAAATGGAACCATATTCCCTTTGTAGTGCACTACTTCTGACCAGGGCTCTGGTCAAAAGTATTGCACTACGTAGGGAATGGGATATGATTTAGGATGCAGCCTGGCTGTTCTGGGCCTGTAACCTTAGAGACAGAAGCTACTGTATGGTACAATGACCAGAGAGGTAAGAGAACAGATTACCTTGATAATTTGTATCAATCACACTTACACATTTATATAAAATGAGTAGTAAGTAGCCTAGTCTGAGCCAGAACGGCCCTCCTGTTTCTGAAGTGTGAGGAAAGTACAACCCCATAGACAGGACACTACCCACTGGGCACAGACGTCAGTTCAAGATCTATTCCACGTGGGTTCATAGTCATTTCATTTAAATGACTTGTGTGTGCCCAGTGGGTAGGCCCATTTATAAAAAAAGGACATTCTATAAATTAATTCCACTAACATCATATGTTATTATAGCTAAAGACCTTATATAGCGAAAGGTCTTATTATAGCTAAATTATTATTATAGTTAAAGATATAAGCTATAATTGTACTCAAAACTATTTTCAAGGATTTATTTCAGATCTAAGTGGGAATCATTTATAGCAGGCCTGCACATTTGAGGTCAGTATTCTTTTGATTTCTAGACAGTTGAACAAGAGTTTGTTGGTGTTTATGAGTGTATATTTCTCCATTTGGAAAGCATTGTTCATCTCTTTATGACAAAGGAAGCCAAGAGGAACATTGCAACACAATGTATGGAAAAAAGGGGTGGGAAAAGCGATTGTCTTTAATTTAACCTCAAGAAGCCAACTTTAATTGTTTATTTATCTGTTTCACCATTTCGCTCATGCTCTCATTCTTTCTCTCTCTCTTTCTGTCTCTCTCTTTCTCTCTCTCTCTCCCTCTCTTTCTCGTTCTCTCATTCCCTCTTGCACTCCCTCATCCCCTTTCCCTCTCCCTCCCTCCCTCTCTCTCTCTCCCCTCTTTTTGATGTGTTTGCCTTCACAGCTTCTGAGCACTCTCTAATTCCATCTGGCCACAACAGAGACGGCGGCTCGGCGAGAAAAAGCATTTCCATATGTGCAAATTAGGAGACTGCCTCCCCAAAACTGCACTGCCGGCCCTCTGAAGTAGATAGCAGGGATGACGTCTGCCAAGCCTGCTAATGGCAATCAAGGGGAAGGTTTTTATTGGCCGGGGTGTGAGTCTGCGTCAGTCTGCCCCTCGCCACGCTGCACACATACTCAGCTCTGGGTGGGTACACAACAACAGATAGCACTGTACTGTAGTGCGTACCCACTTCTCTGCCCTACCCTGAGAGATGTAATGAATCTGTCCAGGAGAAGAGGGGTGTACTGTAAAAGCATGGTCTATAATACTACGACTACTACTTCTTAGTCTATCTGTTACTGTACTACCACAGATACCATAATAATAATAATAATAATAATAATAATAATAATAATAATAATAATAATAATAATAATAATAATAATAACAATAACAATAACAATAATATAAACTATTTCAGTAATGTGTTACCATATATCCAATGTAATGTAATGAGATGGTTACATTTGAATTGATCTAATGTTTTGTCTAGATTGCTAATTCATACACCTGCAGTTTTATCTGCACCCCGTCTATTACGTTTGCAATTCCCAACTTGAAATATAACTCTGTTTGCATGATTCAGCCAAAACAAATGTTTGCTTTTTTTATTAAACGAAAAGGAACCGCAATCTGAAACAGTTAGACAATAACGATTAAACCCTGTCAATTCAATCCACTGCTGGGTTTAGAAGAACTTCTTTCATCACTTTTATTTGATCTCTTTCCACCAAAGTGAAAGAAAGACTTTCAATAGATGTTGGTATTCCATTCTTTCTGTCTGCTGGTTTTTCATTATACTTTTTCAAACAAAATCACACTCATTTTGAGACTGGATCATCCAGTCAATATCTAATGTAGCAAATGCCAAGGTGAAATTGGAACACACTGTATAGTATTGAGGAATCCCGCCCTCCCTCTTTGTTTCTATGTGTGTGTTACACACTTGCGGGTGTGCACGTAATTATCAAGATCCCCAAAGTACAGTATCGGTGGCAGTGCCTCAAGCCTCTGGGAGGGAGACCAACTCCACGTCAGGTATCTCCCCACATCTCTGCCAAGGCATCGAGCCCTGGCACTGCTCACCCCCGGCTTGGCTCACAGACACACACACACACACATACTTGGAATCAGAACTACTGCAGTGTCAGTGGGTACAGGAAGTTCAAACAGCTGGCTCAAACAAGACGTCGGCCCTACCAAAAAGATGACCCTCTCGACCTCTGGATGATAAAACACACTAGATCACAAGATGGAGTCATGCCTACTTCAATATGCTGCCCGTGATGGGAATGGGTGGGGGGGAAAGTGAATGTGTGTGTGTGTGTTTGTATGTTTGTGTGCGTGTGTGTAGTGAGTCTCTGGCATTGGCGCTGGGCAGTGAAAAGATCCAAAAACAGGAGTGCATTTCTTAGGACCCAACAACATGCCTGGGGCCCAAATGGCATCTTGGGTACCCATGACCCTCTAGTGGCCTGGGACCCAGCTGTGATGCACTGGGCATCTGCCAGCTAGAGGACAAATCTGTCCCCAAACACACACACACATGCACGAACAGACCCCCCCCCCCCCACACACACACACGACATACACACGGCCTATTTGTTGTCTGTTCGTTTGTTTGATTCATGTACATATTCTATGTGATGTCGATAAAGGGAGGTTCTGGTTTGAGTTGAATGATATCTGATGTTCTGTCTAATGGGAGACTAGGGTGGAGGGATGTGGGCTCTCTAGACAACAATACACACTCACTAGCTATATTGAACAATTAGTAATTTCAATAGGTCACAAAATAGCAGGTAGAACTATCACAAAAAATAACAAATCTATAACATATTTTGATAAAATATATGGCAACATCACAACAAAATTGAGAACTGATTCTCTTCTTCACCCTCTCGGAATTTCCACTATGTTCTTGGCCCCTAAAATATTACCTTGTCGGAGAGGTAATAATTATTTCTAGAAAGGTTTATAATGTTTCCGCGGCGACGCGCCTGCTGCTGTACGCATTAATTCCATGGTAAGAACTTCAATGATTCTCTGATCCTCGCGGCATTCGCTCCCGTTGTCTAATATTCGGATATGACTGAATGGCAAGTGTGCTTAGAACAGACACCTATTCAATAGAGTAGGAGGGTACATTCTTCTATTCCTTCATCTCCGTCTACACCCCCATCCAGAGCCAAGATGCTCCTTACATCGCTTTGTGTCTGCAGGCTGTTTTTTTTTCTTATTTTTCATTTTTTTCTTCTCCCTTTCACTGGGGGCTCAGTTCCATTCTTAGTTGCCCCCCCCCTTCCCCCTTCCCCCCGTAATCTGTGCCATTCCACTCGTCAGGTAGCAACATGCAAATGCAGACTCTGTTCCACTGTGGCAGACAGATAGACAGATAGAGAGACAAACAGACAGGCAGGTAAAAAGAGGAAGGGAAAAGAGGGATACCTAGTCAGTTGCACAACTGAATGCGTTCAACCAAAATGTGTCTGCTGCATTTAACCCAACCCCTCTGGATCAGAGAGGTGCGGGGGGGCTGCCTTAATCGTTGTCATCGGCACCCAGGAGTAGTTTTTGTCTGGGGGTTAACTGACTTGCTCGAACGCAGAACAGCTGATTTTTACATATTGATGTCTCAAACAAGCGACCTTTCGGTTACAGGCCCAACGCTTATAACTGCTAGGCTACCTGCTGCCCGGGGGGAAGAGAATGAGAGAGAGAGAATGAGAGAGAGAAGAGAGAGAGATGAGCGAGTTCAAAAAAGCACCTTAATAACGACCCAGTGATTTATATATTTCCACATAATGAGGTAGGAATAAGACTGTGAAATTGTGAACTGTTTGAAATGTCAGCCTGTTTTGGTGGGATGGAGTTTTGGCCTGCCTGCATGGTGACATCACAAGGTAGTAAATGAGTTAAAATCCCCTAAAGACTAAGGACCCGGGCCTGGGTTTCTACTAAGCTAACGTATGGAATTGTTTTAAGATGATCATACCAAGGCTCATTTAGCTATTTGATTTCGAATTTCTGATAAAAAACGAATTCATTGGAATTATCCGTATAGCTTTGACGTGGAAATGCCCCATTCACTTCCATTCATCTTCAGACTACACCTGTAGGGGTCATAGACAGGGTTGTGGAGTGAAGGATAACATGCAAGCCGTTACATGTAAGGGATTGCAAAAAAAATGGTAACTTTAATCCGTTACATTACCAGCAAAAATATTGTAATCCGATTAAAGATACTTTTGAAAAAATAGACGATTACTTCGAGGATGACTTTTAAATTCAGAAAGGATGTTTGCAAAAAATAATCTTTGACCCCTGAGCGAGTCTGACCACAAGTCAGAGACCACTATGATGACACACCAAATGTGTTTGATGGATTGTGGGAAAAGAGCAGGAATAGGCTTTTGTAGGCTACAGTGCAAGCTATGTCTGCCAATGGTGCGACTGCTGTCGGCATCCAAAGATTATCCAACTTGAATAAACACTTGGAGGTAAGGATGACAGCAGGGGTGTAGTCTACGGCGATACAGATATCACTTATTATTGACATCTACATAGCGCATTGATGTGAATCACACTGCTGCTCTCTCATTTAGCTATTTGCGCCTTATGGATTGTGGTTGTGTATGGCCAGCCATGTAAACCATGTATGGCCAGCCATGTAAACTTTAACATTGATTTCAATTGGTAACATACATTTGTGTCTTCTTCTAATGTCTCTTAAGGGGAAAGTAATCTAAAAGTAACAATGTAATCAGATTATGTTACTGAGTTTGGGTAATCCAAAAGTTACGTTACTTATTACAATTTTGGACAGTTACTAGTAACTGTTACGGATTACATTTAGACAGTGACCTACCCAACCCTGGTCTTAGAGTAAAACGGAGAACACCATTGTGTTCGTGAGAGAAGTTGGCACATCGGAAGATGGCACATCGTCAGTACTGACTTCAGACGTGTCCCGTGGCGCTTGTGATGTTTTGGTGTGAAGACCGATTTTTATCATGTCTCCTGGTCTGACAAACAGCGCTGTAGCTCTGCCACCCTCCACCGCAGATGCGGAAGGCCGACATCGGCAGATGTGGTGGATTGAGATGCAGCCAATGAAAAAAAATGATGTCTCTAGTTTAAGCAGACGGATTTTGATGGGGATGCTTTTATTATGCTAATTTGATTTCAACGGGGAAGTGGACATTGACTGTTCATAATAGACCAATAAGAAAGATTTCCAAATCCCTCTGCCAATGACCGTTAGTAATTTTCTCCTCCACACTCAGACCATTCCCAGACAGTTCTAGCACAATTCTTGCTTGATAAATTGCTCTTGCTAAGAACCAATTTGGTTCTTAGCAAAGAACCAACATTTTTACTTAATTTGAACAGTAATTTACTTAATTTTTACCCAGAAATGATTTGATATTGAGATAAAATGGCTACATTTGACCTTTAAATGACTGCCTTCATCTCTCTCTTACTCTGTATACCTTTCTCTCTCTCTCTCTCTCTCTCTCTCTCTTTCTCTCTCTCACTCTCACTCTCTCTCTCTCTCTCCCTCCACCTTTTTACTGCCCCTCTCACGGCTCACCTGAAAGGATTTGACATGCTACAACTTTTCCTGTTAAGTTGAAAGAGATAAACGGCCTTTTTACTCCTAGCAGTGCTGTGGCATCATTAGGTCTGGGCTAGAAGGCCAGCATCCCAGAGAATAGCCCCTTCACTGTTGACGTTGAGACTGGTGTTTTGCTGGTACTATTTAATGAAGCTGCCAATTGAGGACTTTTGAGGTGTCTGTTTCTCAAACTAGACAAACTAATGTACTTGACCTCTTGCTCAGTTGCACCGGGGCCTCCCACTCCTCTTTCTATTCTGGTCAGAGTCAGTTTGTGCTGTTCTGTGAAGGGAGTAGTACACAGCGTTGTACAAGATCTTCAGTTTCTTGGCAATTTCTCGCATGGCGCTAAAAAGATTGGTACACCTGTATTTGTGGAGTTTCTCCCCATTATTCTCTGCAGATCCTCTCAAGCTCTGTGAGGTTAGATGGGGAGCGTCGCTGCACAGGCATTTTCAGGTCTCTCCAGAGATGTTCGATCGGGTTCAACTCCGGGCTCTGGCTGGGCCACTCAAGGACATTCAGAGACTTGTCCCGAAGCCACTCCTGCGTTGTCTTGGCAGTGTGCATAGGGTCGTTGTCCTGTTGGAAAGTGAACCTTCGCCTGAGGTCCTGAGCGCTCTGGAGCAGATTTTCATCAAGGATCTCTCTGCACTGGGCTCCGTTCATCTTTCCCTCAATCCTGAGTAGTCTCCAAGTCCCTGCAGCTGAAAAACATCCCCACAGCATGATGCTGCCACCACCATGCCTCACCATAGGGATGGTGCCAGGTTTCCTCCAGACGTGACACTTGGCATTCAGGCCAAAGAGTTCGATCTTGGTTTCATCATGGTCTGAGTCTTTAGGTGGCATTTGGAAAACTCCAAGCGGACTGTTATGCATGTTTTACTGAGGAGTGGCTTCCATCTTGCCACACTACCATAAAGGACTGATTGGTGGAGTGCTGTAAAGATGGTTGTCCTTCTGGAAGGTTCTCCCACCTCCACAGGGGAACTCTGGACCTCTGTCAGAGTGACCATCGGGTTCTTGGTCCCCTCCCTGACAAAGGCTCTTCTCCCCTGACTGATCAGTTTGGCTGGGCAGCCAGCTCTAGGAAGAGTCTTGGTGGTTCCAAACTTCTTCCATTTAAGAATGATGGAGGCCACTGTGTTCTTGGGGACCTTCAATGCTGCTGAATTTTTTTGGTACTCTTCCCCAGATCTGTGCCAAGACGCAATCTTATCTCGGATTTCTACAGACAATTCCTTTGACCTCATGGCTTGGTTTTTGTTCTGACATGAACTGTCAACTGTGGGACCTAATATAGACAGGTGTGTGCCTTTCCAAATCATGTCCAATCAATTGAATGTACCGCAGGTGGTCTCCAATCAAGTTGTAGAAACATCTCAAGGATGAAAAATGGAAACAGGATGCACCTGAGCTCAATTTTGAGTATCATGGGAAATGGTTTAAATACTTATGGAAGTACTTATGGAAATACATTTTTAAAAACCTGTTTTTGCTTTGTCATTATGGGGTATTGTATGTAGATTAAGGCTGTAACATAAAAAAATGTGGAAAAAGTCAAGTGGTCTGAATACTTTCCGAATGTAGCGTATACAAAAAAAAGAAGGGAATAAATACAAACATAAGGGAATAAATATGTGTTTTTGTATTATTTCAGGCTGTTGTCTGATATGAGTTTCTCCACTGGGATTCTCTGCCTCTAACCCTGTTACTGGGGCTGAGTCACTGGCTTGCTGGTGCTCTTTCATGCCGTCCCTAGGAGGGGTGCGTCACTTGAGTGGGTTGAGTTACTGACGTGAACTTCCTGTCTGGGTTGGCGCCCCCCCTTGGTTGTGCTGTGGTGGAGACCTTTGTGGGCTATACTCGGCCTTGTCTCAGGATTGTAAGTTGGTGGTTGAGGATATCCCTCTAGTGGTGTGGGGGCTGTGCTTTGGCAGAGTGGGTGGGGTTATATCCTTCCTGTTTGGCCCTGTCCGGGGGTTTCTTCGGATGGGGCCACAGTGTCTCCTGACCGCTCCTGTCTCAGCCTCCAGTATTTATGCTGCAGTAGTTTATGTGTCGGGGGGCTAGGGTCAGTTGGTTATACCTGGAATACTTCTCCTGTCTTATCCAGTGTCCTGTGTGAATTTAAGTATGCTCTCTCTAATTCTCTCGTTCTCTCTTTCTCTCTGAGAACCTGAGCCCTAGGACCATACGTCAGGACTACCGGGCATGCTGACACCTTGCTGTCCCCAGTCCGCCCGGCCTTGCTGCTATTCCAGTTTCAACTGTTTCTGCCTGCGGTTACGAAACCCCTACCTGTCCCAGACCTGCTGTTTTCAACTCTTAATGATCGGCTATGAAAAGCCAACTGAGATTTATTCCTGATTATTATTTGACCATGCTTGTCATTTATGAACATTTTGAAAATCTTGGCTCTCTCTAATTTTCTCCTTCTCTCTTTCTTTCTCTCGGAGGACCTGGGCCCTAGGACCATGCGTCGGGACTGCCGCCCGTGGTGACTCCTTGCTGTCCCCAGTCCGCCTGGCCTTGCTGCTATTCCAGTTTCAGCTGTTCTGCCTGCGGTTATGGAACCGCCACCTGTCCCAGACCTGTTGTTTTTCAACTCTTAATGATCAGCTATGAAAAGCCAACTGAAAATTATTCATGATTATTATTTGACCATGCTTGTCACTTATGAACATTTTTGAACATCTTGGCATAGTTCTGTTATAATCTCCACCCGGCACAGCCAGAAGAGGACTGGCCACCCCTCATAGCCTGGTTCCTCTCTAGGTTTCTTCCTAGGTTTTGGCCTTTCTAGGGAGTTTTTCCTAGCCACCGTGCTTCTACACCTGCATTCTAGCTGTTTGGGGTTTTAGGCTGGGTTTCTGTACAGCACTTCGAGATATTATCTGATGTACGAAGGGCTATATAAAATAAAATTGATTGATTGAAAAATTGATTGGTTTACATAACCACGCATCCATTGCGCTATGTAGATTTTTTATTAGCATTATTTACAAACGTTAATGGAAAAAATAAACACCCTTTGGGGCTATACCGAATCCTTTTTTCAATAAAGAACCATGCTCATAAGGTTCTAAATGAAACATGTACGTTGATGTAATGAACCATTTCCTAAGGTTCTATAAAGAAACATTTTTTAAAAATGATGTATTGCACCAAAGAAGGGTTCTGCTATGGTTACAAGCCATGCAGTTTGTTGTATTTTATTCTGGTCAGCCATATTATATTGTTAAAATTCCATAGGTGTTACTATTGTGTTAATTGACAAGTTGAATCAAGTGAGCTACCTCTGGAACAGCTGGGGGTCCCTGAGGAGAGAATTGAGAACCACTGACTGGCCTTTGAATGTTTTGGTACATACTGGAGAGCTCTTCTTTGTCTACACCCATTCAGCATCGTTCACACCCTCTTAAGCTTTAGCCCCCACTCAAACTCTGTAGCCCCCACTCAAATTTTACTCTCCCTAGCAGAGCTGGTTAGGCTGTTTTCAGGTTATCCAGAGCGTTGGTGACTGTACCTGTGATGGTGGCAACAATTTAATAAAGCTTTTTTGCCGACGTTTACTGACACTGGCCATATTCAACGGGTGTTGAGCGTTCGTAAATTCATCAGTTATTCTGCGCTCTGGCACACTCAAATGAGAGTGCTCTGATATCGGAGTAGCTGGCCAAACTGAATTTACGAACGCACCCGAAATGGTTACTTGCATTATGGAGTCTTTTGTTATTAAGACATTTATCTAGCTAGCTAAACAATAAACCATAATCCCAACTCATGACATTACTACCCTGCATGAATCTGCAGGTAGCTAACCCATCAGGTTGAATGTTATCTAGCTAAAAATAGGCTATAACTAGCCAAATGGCTCTGAGATACGAATTATAAGATCATACATTAACGTTAGCTTGCGAGCCAGCCAGCTAGCGTTTGCTAGCTAGCTAACAGTAAACTTTAACTTGAAATGAAAAGAGTTTATGTCAAAATTAGAAACATGTAATATCTGAAAATGTAGCTAGCTAGACGATCTTACCCGTGGTCTGAAATCGGAGTAGATAGCCAGAAGGAATTTACCAGCTAATGTCAAGTTTATCAACAGTTGTTGCAGTGACATTCTATTGAAATGGATACTCGCAAAGTGGAGTCTTTTCTTAAGACATGTAGCTAACTAGCTAACTAAAAAATGAACAATAATCCCAACTCATGACGTTACTACCCTCACATTAAGCATCTCCAATCCAAAATTAAATTTAGAATCGGCTTCCTATTTCGCAACAAAGCATCCTTCACTCATGGTGCCAAACATACCCTCGAAAAACGAACGTAGAACTATCCTGCCGATCCTTGACTTTGGCGATGTCATTTACAAAATAGCCTCCAACACTCTACTCAGCAAATTGGATGCAGTCTATCACAGTGCCATCCGTGTCACCAACGCCCCATATACTACCCACCACTGCGACCTGTATGCTCTCGTTGGCTGGCCCTCGCTCCATATTCGTTGCCAAACCCTCTGGCTCCAGGTCATCTAAAAGTCTTTGCTAGGTAAAGCCCCGCCTTATCTCAGCTCACTGGTCACCATAGTAGTACCCACCCGTAGCACGCGCTCCAGCAGGTATATTTCACTGGTCACCCCCAAAGCCAATTCCTCCTTTGGCCGCATTTTCTTCCAGTTCTCTGCTGTCAATGACTGGAATTACTTGCAAAAATCCCTGAAGCTGGAGACTCATATCTCCCTCACTAACTTTAAGCGCCAGCTGTCAGAGCAGCTCACAGATCACTGTACCTGTACATAGCCCATCTGTAAATAGCCCATCCAAATACCTCATCCCCATACTGTTATTTATTTTTGCTCCTTTGCACCAAAGTATCTCTACTTGCACATTCATCTTCTACACATCTATCAATCCAGTGTGTAATTGCTAAATTGAAATTATTTAGCCTCTATGGCCTATTTATTGCCTTGCCTCCCTTTATCTTACCTCATTTGCACACATTGTATATAGACTTTAAAAATAAAAATAAATGTTTTTTTCTTTTGTGTTATTGACTGTATGTTTGTTTATTCCATGTGTAACTCTGTGTTGTTGTTTGTGTCACACTGCTTTGCTTTATCTTGGCCAGGTCGCAGTTTTAAATGAGAACTTGTTCTCAACTAGCCTACCTGGTTAAATAAAGGTGAAAAAGAACATTTAAAGGAAACTGCAGGTAGCTAACCAACCAGGTTCAATGTTAACTAACATTGGAATATAACAAGCCAAGTAAATGGCTCTGAGATAAGAATAATAAGATCATACACGTAACGTTAGCTAGCGAGCCAGCCAACTAATGTTAGCTAGCTACCAGTACACTTTAACTTAAAATGAAACCACTTTCTGTCAAAATTAGAAACTTGTAATATCTGAAAATCGACCTACATAGACTATCTTACCTGTATACATCATAGATGGATGCGTCTCCTGTCACGTATGCCATGGTTGCCCTTAATTTAAAGATGTAATCTGGAGACAAGGGTTTTCTCCATCTCTTTAGCTATCATACTCGAATTCCACTGATTTCAGAACTCGGTCCTCCAGAAGTGGAGAGCAACGCTTATGAAGTTGTACAATGCTATACATAAAAAAACTTGTGTTAAACAGGATTATCTACACATACTGACCAGCTCAAATAGACAGAAGTGTGCTATATGGCAGACCAATCCAAACTCATCTCTCGGCATGTCCAGCCCACTCATTATCTCAGCCAATCATGGCAAGCGGGAAGGTTGCTGACTTTTTCTGTGGCAAACAAATTAGGCTCGTAATTAAAAATGTTTTACTGTATTGGCATTGCTGTGGAAATTCAGTACTGAGAGAGATTTGGATATTTCTTCAAACAATCATCTTTATTTAATATTGATAAATTATTGCAATAATGCAGAGAACTCAATATAGCCGACACTAACCATGCTCAGCCATGGTAAGTTTAACACCCCTCATGCAGACCAAGGAGCATCATAAGCCACTCTGGGTTCATCCTGTCGTTATCTGCACGTGGATTGTTGTCTAAACCCCACCCTGGCTTAGTTTCCCAGATGCAAGGAGGATTTAGAGGCAATGAGGAATTGTTCTAAACTCCTCCTGGCTATCTCTATCTCGGTTACACCCACCACATCTTGTTTATGTAATGCAAGCTTTAACTCGTTTGTCAGCTCAAGCCATCTCTTGTGACCATATGCCCAGATTAGCTGCAGGGAACTAGAGTGGAGACCATAAAAACACAGACACTAACAGGACAGAAATATCCTCCTCTTTGTTAAGTACTAATTGCTAGCTATTAATATCAAACAAATCAGGTAAATGTGTAACTTTTTTATCACAGCATACAGGATTGTTATTATGGCACATGAAAGTTCACATGTTTGAGAAGGCATTTCAGCCAAAAAAATGCATTTTGCTGAAGAAAATGTAGTTTACATTCAAACGGCTCTCCTGTGAAGTAGTGACCCGCGATACAAGCCTAGGTCCCTGAAACGGGTCTCCTACAGTACCAGTCAAAAGTTTTGACACAAATAGTAATTCAATGGTTTTTCTTTATATTTACTGTTTTATACATTGTAGAATAAAAGTGAATACATCAAAATTATGAAATCACGTTGTAACCAAAAAAGTGTTAAACAAATCAAAATATATTTTATATTTCAGATTCTTCAAAGTAGCCACCCTTTGCCTTGATGACAGCTTTGCACACTCTTGGCATTCTCTCAACCAACTTCATGAGGTAGTCACCTAGAATGCATTTCAAGTAACAGGTGTGCCTTGTTAAAAGTTAATTTGTGGAATTTCTTTCCTTCTTAATGTGTTAGAGCCAATCAGTTGTGTTGTGACAAGGTAGGGGTGGTACACAGAAGATATCCCTTTTTGCTAAAAGACCAAGTGCATAGTATGGCAAGAACAGCTCAAATAAGCAAAGAAAAATGACACTCCATCATTACTTTAAGACATGAAGGTCAGTCAATCTGGAAAATGTCAAGAACTTTGAAAGCCTCAGAAATTGCAGCCCAAATAAATGCTTCACAGACTTCAAGTTACAGACACATCTCAACCAACTGTTCATAGGAGACCGTGTGAATCAGGCCTTCGTGGTTGAATTGCTGCAAAGAAACCATTACTAAAGAACACCAATAAGAAGAACAGACTTGCTTGGGCCAAGAAGTACCATCAATGGACATTAGACCGGTGGAAATCTGTTATTTTGTCTGATGAGTCCAACTTGAGATTTTTGGTTCCAACCGCCGTGTCTTTGTGAGATGCAGAGTAGGTGAACGGATGATCTTTGCAGGTGTAGTTCCCACCGTGAAGCATGGAGGAGGAGGTGTGATGGTCTGGGGGTGCTTTGCTGGTGACACTGTCTGTGATATATTTAGAATTTAAAGCACTACCACAGCATTCTGCAGCGATTCGCCATCACATCTTGTTTGCGGTTAGTGGGACTATCATTTGTTTTTCAACATTACAATGACCCAACACACCTCCAGGCTGTGTAAGGGCTATTTGACCAAGAAGGAGAGTGATGAAATGCTGCATCAGATGACCTGGCCTCCACAATCCCCTGACCTCAACCCAATTGAGATGGTTTGGGATGAGTTGGACTGCAGAGTGAAGGAAAAGCAGTGCATATGTGGGAACTCCTTCAAGACTGTTGGAAAAGCATTCCTCATGAAGCTGGTTGAGAGAATGCCAAGGGTGTGAAAAGTTGTCATCCAGTCAAAGGGTGGCTACTTTGAAGAATCTAAAATATACAAAATATTTTGATTTGTTTAATTACTTTTTTGGTTACAACGTGATTCCTTATTATTAACTATGCTATGACATAGAATAATAGTGAAGACATCAAAACTATGTATAAAATAGTACAAATAAAGAAAAACCCTTGAATGACTAGGTGTGTCCAAACTTTGACTGGTACTGTATATCTAGATGATATAAAAAAGCTCAGGAAATATTTTTTAAAAGCTGAGTTCGCTTTTTTGCCTAGAATTTCGTTTAAGGTACTCCAGAGCTATTTACTGTCATTCTTTATATAATTCATCTTTGTTCCATATTATAGTTTCTTCTTTCTGGATGTTTAGTTACGTGATTTCTCAATTTACTGTAGTGTTGCATGGTACTTCTGTACTTTTTTGATACTAAAACATGAACAACGGTTGGGTTCTTGAATTTGTGTTACTTTCGGTATTTCTTTCAAATGTGTCTCACGTCATATATGGCGTGAGAGGATCAAGTTTGTCTAGTAATTTGTCTGAATCTTCTCATATGGGGACGTAGCATACTAGCCAGGCTACTTGCGTGTGGCATGCAGCTGACACAGTCCGAGCCACTTTTGAGAAGCAAGCAAGAGGAGAGAAAATATAGACAGCATGGCTTCTTCTAACGATAACATCATATCTCCAAGCCAGAAGTTTGTTAAAAAAATAGCTCCAGAAGTATGAAGTATGCATTTAAATATTGACAAGACTATTTGTATGTACTTCTCTAAGAAATCCAATGATTCTTCCCAACAAGCTGTTCTTGTTAATGGGGAGAATCTGAAAGTTGTGTCTAACTTCAGATATCTTGATGTCATTTTGGACTCCAACTTGACATTTAAGAAACATGTGAACAAAGGTGGTTAACACGGTCAAGTTTGGATTATCCAACTTTAGGTTTATAAGACCTTTCCTTCCTCTGGAGGCCGTCAAACTATACAGGCATGGTATGATCTTCTGACATCTGAGATATTGCCTGACATGCTGGTCACAAGCAGGAGCTACTATTCTGATTCCAATTGAATCACTCTACAAACACAAGATTTTTGATAACAAAGCAAACAGTAACCATCATTGTCATATCCTTTACAAACATAATTTATTCAGTCTGTATAGCTGTTAGAATTATGTAGATGCAAGCCTTGTCTTTAAACCTTTCAGTGATACCCATCCCGGATCCGGGATCCCCCTCATCAAAAAAGCTGACTAGCATAGCCTAGCCTAACGGGACAGGGATATCATATAATATAATTTTCATGAAATCACAAGTCCAATACATCAAATGAAAGATATACATCTTGTGAATCCAGCCATCATTTCCGATTTTTAAAATGTTTTACAGCGAAAACACAATATGTATTTATATTGGCTAACCACAATAGCCAAACACACAACCGCATATTTTCACCATGTTTCCACCGCATAGGTAGCTTTCACAAAACTGACAAAATAGAGATATAATTAGTCACTAACCAAGAAACAACTTCATCAGATTCATCATCAGTCTTATAACATGTTATACAATACATTTAAGTTTTGTTCGAAAATGTGCATATTTGAGGTATAAATCATAGTTTTACATTGCAGCCACCATCAAAAATAGCATTAAAGCAGCCAGAATAATTTGTAACAATTCCAGTGGTGGAAACAAGAGTCAGGTGCAGAGAGCAGGAATCTCTTTCAAAAAAGTGGAATTTTATTTCCTTAACGTAATCATCAACAAACCGGTGACGCCACACTAAACACACGTAAAGAGAACGCACTAAACGCGCGTAAAGAGAAATGTCCAAAGTCAATAGAATAACAAAATCCACAAAATACACACCACAAACACGAAACAGAAAAACAAGCCCGCACAAAAGGGAGCGGGCAAACTGGGTTTAAATAACCCCTAATCTAAACACACAACAGGTGAAACAAATTAGACAAACTAAAAGGATAACAGAAAAGGGGATCGGTGGCAGCTAGTAGACCGGAGACGACGACCGCCGAGCGCCGCCCGAACGGGAAGAGGCACCATCCTCGGCGGGACTCGTAACATAATTAGAGAGAGCAACGTGAAATAGATAAATACTCATCATAAAACATTTATGAAAAATACATGGTGTACAGCAAATGAAAGATAAACATCTTGTGAATCCAGCCAATATTTCTGATTTTTTAAGTGTTTTACAGCAAAAACACAATATAGAATTATATTAGCTTACCACAATAGCCAAACACACAACCGCATTTATTCACCGCTAAGGTAGCTTTCGCAAAAACCAGCAATGAATATAAAATTAATCACTAACCTTTGGACAACTTCATCAGATGACAGTCTTATAACATCAAGTTATACAATACATTTATGTTTTGTTCGAAAATGTGCATATTTAGAGCTGCAAATCGTGGTTATACATTGTGAATATGTAGCAACATTTTCCCAGAATGTCCGGAGAATTTTGGACACTCACCTAATCTGACCAAAGAACTCACCCTAACCTTTACATAAAAATACTTGGCAAATGAAAGATACACTGGTTCCTAATGCAACTGCTATGTTAGATTTTTTAAAATAACTTTACTACAACATACAAAATACATTATTGTGAGACAGCGCTCACATATTCTCCGCCCTGTTGGATTCTACATATTCCACAGAAATACGAAATAACATCATACATTTTTTCTTACTTTTGCTGAGCTTCCATCAGAATGTTGTGCAAGGAGTCCTTGGTCCAGAATACATCGTTGTTTGGTTTTAGAATGTCCATTTCTTCTGTCTAATTCGCGCCACAATGCTAGCCAAGGTTGCTAACATTCCCGTCCTCTCTTGGCTCAAAGAACGGAAAACTCCAAAAGTCCCAATAAACGTTGAATAAACTGATAAAACTCGGTTGAAAAAACCTACTTTATGATGTTCTTCTAATATGTATCAAATAAAATCAGAGCCGGAGATATTCGCTGTGTAAACCGAACACTTTTCAGAAGACAATGTGGAGCTCCTTCGCGCGCCTTGGAAAACTGACAAAATGGCAGACCTGTCACTCCAAAAGCTCTTGTTCGACCTCAGATCAAGCTAGACACCCCATTCCACCTTCCACTGCCTGTTGACATCTAGTGGAAGGCGTATGAAGTGCATGTATATCGATAAATAAAAGCCAGTTGAATAGGCAGGCCCTGAAACAGAGCCTTGTTTTCAGATTTTTCACTTCCTGTATGGAAGTTTGCTGCCAAATGAGTTCTGTTTTCCTCACAGATATAATTCAAACAGTTTTAGAAACTTGAGAGTGTTTTCTATCCAATAGTAATAATAATATGCATATTGTATGATCTAGAATAGAGTACGAGGCCGTTTCAATTGGGCACGATTTTTTCCAATGTGAAAACAGCGCCCCCCTATTGACAAGAAGTTTTAAGATCCTGCATGGTCTTGGCCCTCCACCGCTACGCCGGCATATCATGCTCAAGGAAAGCATCTCCAGGACAACATGGGCAGTAACTATAGGGGATTGTTGTTTCTTATCGACACAGTAAATCGGTCAATCTCCCTTCTCTGTTAGAGCTACAATATACTGGAATGCAGCGCCCATGGACTTGAGAAGCTGCACTGATCATTATACTTTTAAATTTGATTTGAGAACATGGCTCAAATCTATCCAAACCTGTACACATGAGTTATCTGTGGTTCCTCATATGTAAGACGACAGTTGAGGATAGTGTTGTTGTTGTTAGAATGATATATTATTGGATGTAATGAATTTCTATTTTGTATTGTTTGTGTGAGTATTTGTATAGTGGCTGTGTAAAGTCCCTTACCTGCCCTGGGACTACGGGTGCAAATGAGCTTTTGGCTAACCCCGGCACATTTACATGAATGTTGCATTATTGTAATATTGATGTTGATTAATGTGCATTGTCCCCTATAAATAAATTAAGGATATATATATATTCCTTTCTACAGGTAACCATTCTTGGCTCATGTCTATTAATTTAATATAGGCTATGTAACTATTTAAAAAATGTAATTAAATTAAAAGCCCATTATTAAATTGGTGAAATTTTTTATTTCAGCTTTTCGTTTTATTACTTTTTTAAATCACTTAGCTACTTACGTTTTTCTATTGTTGTTGCATTGTCGAGAGGCGAACGTGCAAGTAAGCATTTCACGGTGTACTCCATTTACAGTTGAAGTCGGAGGTTTACATACACATGAGCCAAATACATTTAAACTCAGTTTTTCATCATTCCTGACAATTAATCCTAGTAAAAATTCCCTGTCTTAGGTCAGTTAGGATCACCATTTTATTTTAAGAATGTGAAATGTCCGAATAGTAGTAGAGAGAATGATTTATTTCAGCTTTTATTTCTTTCATCACATTCCCAGTGGGTCAGAAGTTTACATACACTCAATTAGTATTTGGTAGCATTGCCTTTAAATTGTTTAACTTGGGTCAAACGTTTCGGGTAGCCTTCCACAAGCTTCCCACAATAAGTTGGGTGAATTTTGACCCATTTCTCCTGACAGAGCTGGTGTAACTGAGTCAGGTTTGTAGAATTCCTTGTTCACACACTCTTTTTCAGTTCTGCCCACACATTTTCTATAGGATGAGGTCAGGGCTTTGTGATGGCCACTCCAATACCTTGACTTTGTTGTCCTTAAGCCATTTTGCCACAAATTTGGAATTATGCTTGGGGTTATTGTCCATTTGGAAGACCCAATTGCGACCAAGCTTTAACTTCCTGACTGATGTCTTGAGAAGTTGCTTCAATATATCCACATAATTTTCCTTCCTCATGTTGCCATCTATTTTGTGAAGTGCACCAGTCCCTCCTGCAGAAAAGCACCCCCACAACATGATGCTGCCACCCCCGTACTTCACAGTTTGGATGGTGTCCTTCGGCTTGCAAGCTTCCCCCTTTTTCCTCCAAACATAACAATGGTCAATATGGCCAAACAGTTCTATTTTTGTTTCATCAGACCAGAGGACATTTCTCCAAAAAGTACGATCTCCGTCCCCATGTGCAGTTGCAAACCGTAGTCTGGCTTTTTATGGCGGTTTTGGAGCAGTGGCTTCTTCCTTGCTGAGCGGCCTTTCAGGTTATGTCGATATAGAACTTGTTTTACTGTGGATATAGATACTTTTGTACCTGTTTCCTCCAGCATCTTCACAAAGTCCTTTGCGGTTGTTCTGGGATTGATTTGCACTTTTCGCACCAAAGTACGTTCATCTCTAGGAGACAGAACGTGTCTCCTTCCTGAGCGGTATGACGGCTGAGTGTTCCCATGGTGTTTATACTTGCGTACTATTGTTTGTACAGATGAACGTGGTACCTTCAGGCGATTGGAAATTGCTCCCAAGGACAAACCAGACATGTGGAGGTGTACCATTTTTTTTCTGAGGTCTTGGCTGATTTCTTTTGATTTTCCCATGATGTCAAGCAAAGAAGCACTGAGTTTGAAGATAGGCCTTGAAATGCATCCACAGGTACACCTCCAATTGACTCAAATTATGTCAATTAGCCTATCAGAAGCTTCTAAAAACCATGACAACATTTTCTGGAATTGTCCAAGCTTTTTAAAGGCACAGTCAACTTAGTGTATGTGAACTTCTGACCCACTGGAATTGTGATACAGTGAATTATAAGTGAAATAATCTGTCAGTAAACAATTGTTGGAAAAATGACTTGTGTCATGCAGAAAGTAGATGTCCTAACCGACTTGCTTAAACTATTGTTTGTTAACAAGAAATATGTGGAGTGGTTGAAAAACGAGTTTTAATGACTCAAACCTAACTGTATCTAAGCTTCCGACTTCAACTGTATTTCATGTGTCTATGACAAATAAACAAACTTGAACTTAAAAGAGAAGGAGCCAGAAGGAAGGAAGGAGAGGGGAAAAGACAGCGTTGTGGGTAGGTTGTAGGTGAACAAAACATAAAAAATACATAGGCCCTTTAATTAAATTAGGTGTCCTCAAACAAAGATCCCAGTAGCTGGTAGAACTGATTAAAATGAATCATAGGGACTTGACCTTTGTACAGGTTATTTTGGGTGGGTTCATGTATCTTTATTTTCATATAGCCTAGGGGCTGTGCAGATTCGAATCTGCCTTGTTTGGAGTTGTGTTGCTCTGTTATGCAGACACTTGAATTTTTCGGTAACACTTTATTTGGATAGTCCATCTGTAGATGCTATACAGACAATCTACAGACTATCAGTAACATTTCAACTAACTATCTACTAACCTTAACCCTAGCCCTAACCCTAACCTTAACCCTTATCCTAACCCTAGACTTAACCCTAACCCTAACCTAACCTTAACCCCTACCCTAACCCTTATTCTAAACATAACCCTAACCCTAACCATAGCCTTAGCAAACAGTTATATATGAATAGATAGTTTGTTCATAGTATTACCAAATAAAATGTGACCAATTTCTCTTTACAGTTGAGTTGCCCTGGTCGTGTCAGTATACAGTGATTTTAAAACTAACTGATGACGTGTCGCACCTCTGCCTTGCTACCTTGCAGATGATGAGTGGAGCAGTTAAAATTGTAGCAGCCAGGGGCAACTGGTAGGGAAGAGGATGATTTGGGTGACCCAGACACAGGTCCAACACAGGTTAAGCTACCCCAGTATCTCCTTTAACCGTTTTGGATTGACAAAGATAACCTTTCAACACGAGTAGTTGGGAACCTTTGACTGGTTAGAATACTCAGTTGAGAAATGCAGCATTGTGCTGTTCATGTAGACTCTGTTTACTTTGACACTTTCTACAACCAGGACAGGATGAGAGAGGAGGATAGACAAGAGAGACAGCAACATAGAGGACTACGAAACAGTAACAGAAGAGGGCAGACAAGAGAGACAGCAACAGAAGAGGGCAGACAAGAGAGACAGCAACAGAAGAGGGCAGACGAGAGACAGCAACAGACGACACAGAGAAAGAGATGGAGAGAGACAGAGGAGGAGTGAGCACATAGTATCACTTAAAGCTGCTCTATGGATTTTAATTACCGAACGATGTGTGTGTGTGTGTGTGTGTGTGTGTGTGTGTGTGTGTGTGTGTGTGTGTGTGTGTGTGTGTGTGTGTGTGTGTGTGTGTGTGTGTGTGTGTGTGTGTGTGTGTGTGTGTGTGTGTGTGTGTGTGTGTGTGTGTGTGTTCTGTGGGATTATTTATCACAGTTGAGTGGTATGAAGGTTTTTGGCAATACACCGTAGATGTACAATGCATTTGGAAAGTATTCAGACCCCTTGACTTTTCCCACATTTTGTTGCGTTACAGTCTTACCTAAAATGGATTAAATAGTTTTCCCCCTCATCAATCTGCACACAATAGCCCATAATGACAAAGCAAAACACATTTTTTGAATTTTTGCAAATGTATTAAAAATAAAAAAAATACATAAGTATTCAGACCATTTGCTATAACACTCGAAACTGAGCTCAGGTGCATCCTTTTTCCATTGATTATCCTTGAGATGTTTCTAAAACTTGATTGGTGTCCAGCTGTGGTAACTTCAATTGATTGGACATTATTTGGAAAGGCACACACCTGTCTATATAAGGTCCCACAGTTGACTGTGCATGTCAGAACAAAAACCAAGCCATGAGGATGAAGGAATTGTCTGTAGAGATCTGAAAAAGAATTGTGTCGAGACACAGATCTGGTGTAGGATACCAAAACATTTCTGCAGCATTGAAGGTTCCTAAGAACACAATGGCCTCCATCATTCTGAAATAGAAGAAGTTTGGAACCACCAAGACTCTTCCTAAAGCTGGCTGCCTGGCCAAAATGAACAATCAGGGGAGAAGGGCCTTGGTCAGGGAGATGACCAAGAACCCGATGGTCATTCTGACAGAGCCCCAGAGTTCCTCTGTGGAGATGGGAGAACCTTCCAGATGGACAACCACCTCTGCAGCACTCCACCAATCAGGCCTTTATGGTAGAGAGACCAGATGGAAGCCACTCCTCGGTAAAAGGCACCTGACAGCCCGCTTGGAGTTTGCCAAAAGGCACCTAAAGGACTCTCAGACCATGAGAAACAATATACTCTGGTCTGATGAAACCAAGATTGAACTCTTTGGCATGAATGCCAAGCGTAACGTCTGGAGGAAACCTGTCACCATCCCCACAGTGAAACATTGTGGTGGCAGCATTTTTCCGTGGCAAGGAGACTATTCAGCATCGAGGGAAAGATGAACGGTGCAAAGTAACAAGCAATCCTTGTTGAAAACCTGCTCCAGAGCGCTCAGGACCTCAGACAGGGGCGATGGTTCACCTTCCAACAGGGAAATGACCCGAAGAACACAGCCAATACTATGCAGAAGTGGCTTCGGTATAAGTCTCTGAATGTCCTTGAGTGGTCCAACCAGAGTCCGGACTTGAACCTGATCGAACATCTCTGGAGAGACCTGAAAATAGCTGTGCAGCGATGCTCCCCATCCAACCTGACAGAGCTTGAGAGGATCTGCAGGGAAGGATGGGAGAAACTCCCGAAATACAGGTGTGCCAAGCTTGTAGTGTCATCCCCAAGAAGAATCAAGGCTGTAATCGCTGCCAAAGGTGCTTCAACAAAGTACTGAGTAAAGAGTCTGAATACTTTTCCATTTTTAATACATTTGCAAAAAGTTCAAAAACGTGTTTTTGTTTAGTCATTAATGAGTATTGTGTGTAGATTGACAAGGGGAAAAAAACATTAAATCCATTTTAGAATAAGTCTGTAACGTAACAAAATGGGGAAAAAGTCCAGGGGTCTGAATACTTTCTGTATGCACTGTATGTGTTCCAGAGCAGAGAGTGGAGAGTGTTCCAGAGCAGAGAGTAGAGAGTGTTCCAGAGCAGAGAGTAGAGAGTGTTCCAGAACAGAGTAGAGAGTGTTCCAGATCAGAGAGTAGAGAGTGTTCCAGAACAGAGAGTAGAGAGTGTTCCAGAACAGAGAGTAGAGAGTGTTCCAGAACAGAGAGTAGAGAGTGTTCCAGAGCAGAGTAGAGAGTGTTCCAGAACAGAGAGTAGAGAGTGTTCCAGAGCAGAGAGTAGAGGGTGTTCCAGAACAGAGAGTAGAGAGTGTTCCAGAGCAGAGAGTAGAGAGTGTTCCAGAACAGAGTAGAGAGTGTTCCAGAACAGAGAGTAGCGAGTGTTCCAGAACAGAGAGTAGAGAGTGTTCCAGAACAGAGAGTAGAGAGTGTTCCAGAACAGAGAGTAGAGAGTGTTCCAGAACAGAGAGTAGAGAGTGTTCCAGAGCAGAGAGTAGAGAGTGTTCCAGAACAGAGAGTATAGAGTGTTCCAGAACAGAGAGTAGAGAGTGTTCCAGAACAGAGAGTAGAGAGTGTTCCAGAACAGAGAGTAGAGAGTGTTCCAGAACAGAGAGTAGAAAGTGTTCCAGAGCAGAAAGTAGAGAGTGTTCCAGAACAGAGAGTAGAGAGTGTTCCAGAACAGAGAGTAGAGAGTGTTCCAGAACAGAGAGTAGAGAGTGTTCCAGAACAGAGAGTAGAGAGTGTTCCAGAACAGAGAGTAGAGAGTGTTCCAGAACAGAGAGTAGAGAGTGTTCCAGAACAGAGAGTAGAGAGTGTTCCAGAGCAGAGTAGAGAGTGTTCCAGAGCAGAGATTAGAGAGTGTTCCAGAACAGAGAGTAGAGAGTGTTCCAGAACAGAGAGTAGAGAGTGTTCCAGAACAGAGAGTAGAGAGTGTTCCAGAGCAAAGAGTAGAGAGTGTTCCAGAACAGAGAGTAGAGGGTGTTCCAGAACAGAGAGTAGAGGGTGTTCCAGAACAGAGAGTAGAGAGTGTTCCAGAACAGAGAGTAGAGTGTTCCAGAACAGAGAGTAGAGAGTGTTCCAGAACAGAGAGTAGAGAGTGTTCCAGAACAGAGAGTAGAGAGTGTTCCAGAACAGAGAGTAGAGAGTGTTCCAGAGCAAAGAGTAGAGAGTGTTCCAGAGTAGAGAGTAGAGAGTGTTCCAGAACAGAGAGTAGAGAGTGTTCCAGAACAGAGAGTAGAGAGTGTTCCAGAGCAGAGAGTAGAGAGTGTTCCAGAACAGAGTAGAGAGTGTTCCAGAACAGAGAGTAGAGAGTGTTCCAGAACAGAGAGTAGAGAGTGTTCCAGAACAGAGAGTAGAGGGTGTTCCAGAACAGAGAGTAGAGGGTGTTCCAGAGTAGAGGGTGTTCCAGAACAGAGAGTAGAGAGTGTTCCAGAGCAGAGAGTAGAGAGTGTTCCAGAACAGAGAGTAGAGAGTGTTCCAGAACAGAGAGTAGAGAGTGTTCCAGAACAGAGAGTAGAGAGTGTTCCAGAACAGAGAGTATAGAGTGTTCCAGAACAGAGAGTATAGAGTGTTCCAGAACAGAGAGTAGAGAGTGTTCCAGAACAGAGAGTAGAGAGTGTTCCAGAGCAGAGAGTAGAGAGTGTTCCAGAGCAGAGAGTAGAGAGTGTTCCAGAACAGAGAGTAGAGAGTGTTCCAGAACAGAGAGTAGAGAGTGTTCCAGAACAGAGAGTAGAGAGTGTTCCAGAACAGAGAGTAGAGAGTGTTCCAGAACAGAGAGTAGAGAGTGTTCCAGAACAGAGAGTAGAGAGTGTTCCAGAACAGAGAGTAGAGAGTGTTCCAGAGCAGAGAGTAGAGAGTGTTCCAGAACAGAGAGACCCACAATAGCAACTGTCATTGAGTACTGGCAGTGTCTGCTGTAGCAGTTGGGAAGGTGCAAGTTACCCAAAAAATATATATTCTCTCAATGTTCTAATCTCTCAAAATGTATCTCAAAATGCTCCAAAATCATGCATGTAGCTGTTGAAACGATGGGCTAAGCCCCCAATGTCTTCAAATCCTAGAAACGCCCCTGAGCAATGAGTGGTACCTGAGTATCATCATTAGAGACGTTCATTGAATCAATGTTGTTTCCACGTCATTTTCAATGAACTTACATTGAACCAACTTGGAAACGACGTTGAATTTACGTCTGTAACCAGGCTCACGTCTTGGAGATTAAAAAAATGATTGCCTTCACTTTGCAACTTCCACTGACACACTCTTCCACTGATAGAGAGATGTGCCACACACAAAAGTGCCAACGTGTGTGTGTGCTTTGTAGTTATTTTGACAGATGTGATGAAGGCCGGCCAAAGGCCCTCTTTGCCTACACATCTACCCACACACCAACACAGTGACGCACTCGCACAGGATCTAACTGCTCATGGGCACAGTGACACACACACAGAGAGACACAGCATACGCGCACACACACACAGGCGCAGTTCGCACGCAGAGACTCATGTGTGCGCACACACACACGCACGAACACACACACACACACACACAGCCTCTACAATATACCCACCCTTGCCATAAGTGAACACCATTCTCCTTACATTCATTATTGATAGGCCAAGAGCCTGCCAGATCCTCTGTCTTTTGTCCCAGAGAGAGAGAAAGGGCTCAGGGTTGAAGCCCTCGCTTATTTGAGAGCCTATTCTTCTCACATTTGAAATATGCATTCTGCCTTCATGCAGAAAATAAGGCTGCATCTCCATGAATGGCAGCCATGAATTAGTGCTCATGTGCTTTTTCCCCTCCCCACACTGATTAGACAAGAAGAATGCTAGAGCGGCCTTCATACCTTCCAAGGTGCCAGCAAAACACTGTGGAGATAGTCCTCTTCTGACCCACCTCCGACACACCCACACCCACACACATACATCCCCAATACCCTAACCTTAACCTTAACCCCAACCTTAACCTTAACCCCAAAACCGAACCTTAACCCGAAACCTAACACCTACAATATAACTGACCCTAACTACTGACTCTAAACCTAAGTCTACCCTAACTCCTAACCCTAAACCCCTTAGAAATAGCATTTGACCTTGTGGAGACTAACAAAATGTCCACATTTGGTCCAATTTTTCCTTGTTTACTATTCTTGTGGGGTTCCCCACGAGTAAAAACCACACAGACACAGAGGCACATACATACACTGCTAGGGATGAAATATTCAGAATTAAAGTGATGATTGAAAATGGGGGCCAGAATAGCAGTAAATGGCTGGTTCAAAAATTCCTCTGAATTTACAGTCGACACCCAGGGAAAACAATGCAACAACAAGCCCTAAACATAAAAATTCAACTTGCGGAAGAAAGGAGAGTAGAGAGGGATAGAGAACGAGAAAGAGAAAAAAAGAAAATAAATGTCACTTGATTGGTGACAAAAGATAACAAGAAGTGTCTGCAGGGTGCCTACCAAAACTCTTGGTGTCTCAAAGTGGTGTGAATGGACCCCATCTGGTTCGCTCGCACGTCCCCGCTCAAGATGGTGCCACTCTCAGGCGAAAAAGCATATAATAGGACGTCCGCTAGGAGAGACACACAATCTCCTCATGCCCAGAGTCCCGGGTGGTTTCCTCTGAACAGTATGGGTCTGCCTCCCAAATGGCACCCTATTTCACTATTTAGTACACTACTTTTGTCCAGAGCCCTATGGGTGCTATTTGGAATAGGGTGCCATTTGGGACGGAGACTGGGAGAGATCCCCAAAGAGTGGTGCCCGCCGTCTCTCTGCCGTCTCCCAGGCTGCATAGAAAGGACACTTTAACTAGTCCAATTTAACATGAGAAAACGTGGGCCAAGGCAAGCGGGATGAAGGGAGATAGAGGAGTACAGTCCATCTGTAGCTCTAGTGGTTCTTGCGGGGGTGGATGGCCACCAGAGGAACGATGTTAGAAGGTTTTACATGCAGGGCCTTTGTCTACCTCACACAGGAATACATAACACATACTACAGAAACTACCAGCCATAGATGACTTGGTCAGAAATAATTAGCCTGATTAGAAGATGTAAACACAGTAGCCTAGAGAGATAGCATGCTGTGAGTCCCAAGTCTGTCCCAAATGAGTCGGTTGTTGACTTTATCCTTCTTTCCCTGTCATATTTACAAGATGAGATCAGAGTGAATGTAACAGTAGTTGTATGGAGCCTATGTGTTGGTGCCCTTAAAGTGAAAATCACATTTTCACATATTAATTATTTTGAGTCTAAGACATTGGGGGGGGGGGGGTTAGGTGACATATGGAATTGTTTTAAGAGGCTCATACTATGGATCATTTAGCTATTTGATTTTGAATTTTAGGACCCCTTTATGCATAAAAAAATATTTAGAGCCCATAGAAACGCATTGAATAAAACATTCATAAACGGCAAAAAGGACAGTAAAAAAATGAATCATAAGAAACAAGGTTTAAATGTGTCTGTCCTAAATCTAGGAGATATTTTTTTTAAACGGGAAATATTTTCACCAAACTACCATCATACTTTTTAAAAATCAGGTACTGGTTACCTTCAGACAAGTCCCCTGACACCTGTGGGGTCGTAAGAGCAAAACGGAGAACACCACTGTGTTTGTGTGAGTCTCCCCTGTTCTCTCTAGTTTATAGGTCAAACCATTCAGACACTACAGACGTTTTCGTGAGAAGACCGATTTTCGGGATGTCTCATGGTCTGACAAACACAACTCTAGCTCTGACACCTTCCACCGCAGATGCAGAAGTGCAGCTGTCGGATGCGGTGGATTGAGAAGCATCCAATACAAAAAAAAACAGATCTCTAGTTTAAACTGACAGATTCTGATGGGGATTTTATGGTTATGTAACTTGCTTCAATAGACTCTAGGGGTTAACTCACATTTTCATGTGGATAAGCAGGTTTCACATGTTGAACATTAATTTCACATGTGAAATCATATCTTCACGTATATTAAATGTAGAGTTCACCTGTTAACTCCACCTTTTCACGTGAGGAGAATTGTAGTTCACGTGAAATTTGTGGTATCACATGTTACGTTTTTTTTAACTAGGATGTGCAAAAAAAAATCACATGTGAAAATGACATTTGCCGTTTCTCATATAAAACAACTTCATATGTGGAATTGCAAGTTCACATGTGAAAATCAATCACTTGAAAATCAATCACATTTGAAAATCAAATGTACAGTTCAAAATCTAATTTGACGTTTCATATGTGAGAAAAGTTATGTTTTTTGTTTTGTAAGGGTGTTCCTGGGCATGAGTGTGCTTTTGTGTGTATGTGTGCCCACACTTACGTACCTGTGCGAGCGCGTGTGTGTGTGTGTGTGTGTGTGTGTGTGTGTGTGTGTGTGTGTGTGTGTGTGTGTGTGTGTGTGTGTGTGTGTGTGTGTTAGAGATTTTTGACAGAGCCTCCAGGCTAATCATGCTTCATTGTTTTTGATGGAGGTGAACAAAGCCCCTTTGATTGCTGTGATTATGAAAACGAGAGAGAGAAAAAACTGATCCAGACCTGGGCTATAGTTATTTCACTGTTGGTGTTAGTCCACCCCCCTCCCCCATCCAAACGTACAAGAGACATCTGTGAACAATACAGGCATGCTTTGTCTTGACAAAAGTAAGTCAAATAAGTTGTCTTGACTGGAACAGAGGTAACACACATAGTTGGTCTGTTTGTAATACACATGGTTGCTCCAAGCTGGAGGCATCATTACGATTTCAAACTAATCTAAAGTATTATGTATAATAGGACCTCTCAGAGCTTGGAGAGAGTGTGGAAGAGAGGGAGAAAGAGCGAGAGAAATAGACAGACAGACAGACAGACAGACAGACAGACAGACAGACAGACAGACAGACAGCGACTTTCTCTTCTCTCAGTACAATTAAATTGCTCACCAGAAGGAGTTTAAAAGCTGTGTGATTATACCTTCTATATAAAACCATCCCTAGCACACACACCTCTCTCTTTCTCTCTGTCTCTCTCCCTAAACGCAGTCAAGACAGATACAAAGGGTCACTGTGTACTGTACAGATATATATGCTCTGAGACTCTGTCTGTCTGGCTGATCTGATCTGGCTCTAGGTATGTAATACTGGGCCCACACACACAGATACACACAGACACACATGCACACACACACACAGACCGGCCCTGGCACCGTGTTCACAGTGAGGTGTTAACCAAGTGAGAACCACAGTAGCTGATTGGACGGCTGGCTCGCCTCCACGTCCTCCCACCCACCCCTCACTTCCTCATCTGATGTGTCAGAAACGCAAACACTGGCTAGGCAGGGTCACCAGGGAGCACAGATGTCGTGTGTATAGGGGTGTGTGTGTGCGTGCGTGCGTGCGTGCGAGCGTGCGTGAGAACGAGAACCCAGCAAACTAAATTTGGTTCTGTGAAAGTTCCCAGAACATTCTTTAAGTCGCGGCAAATATTCTCATAACATGAAAGATGTCCGGTCATGCTGATAATTATAGAATATTTATATTAAACATATGTCATCTGTTCTTAAAAGGTTTCATTAGGTTCTGAGAACAGTCTGGTGAGAACACTGTGGGGACATCACAAAATATATGTTCCCAAAACACAAAAACTGTCCAGTTGTGTAACGGCGGTCCTCCTCCTCTTCATCCGAAGAGGAGGAGCAGGGATTGAACCAAGGTGCAGCGCGTTGAAATGACATGATGAATTTATTTAACAAGACAAAACGAACTATACTTGAAAATGATACAAAATAACAAAACGAAAGTAGACAGACCTGAACGACGAACTTACATACAACGTGAAGAACGAAATGAACAGGAACAGACTACATGAAATGAACAAACCGTAAACAGTCCCGTATGGTGCAAACATTGACACAGACACAGGAGACAACCACCCACAAACAAACACTGTGAACAGCCTACCTAAATATGACTCTCAATTAGAGGAACGCCAAACACCTGCCTCCAATTGAGAGCCATACCAGGCAACCCTAAACCAACATAGAAACAGACAACATAGAATGCCCACCCAAACTCACGTCCTGACCAACTAACACACAAAACTAAACAGAAAACAGGTCAGGAACGTGACATAACCCCCCCCTCAAGATGCGTACTCCGAACGCATCACCAAAAAGTCCAGGGGAGGGTCTGGGTGGGCATTTGACCACGGTGGTGGCTTAGGCTCCGGGCGTGGTTCCCACCCCACCATAATCAATCCTAACTTCCTCCCTCCAAGAATGTCCACCCTCTTTTCTCCCCCACAAAATCCTCTTAATAGTATACCTAATAAGGACAACACCGGGACAGAGAGATAAACCAAGACAGAGGGATAGATAAGACTATAGAGGTAGATAAAGATAGAGAGGGAGATCAGGATAGAGGGGCAACTCCGGACTGAAAGGCAGCTCCGGACAGAGAGACAGCTCTGGACTGATGGGCAGTTCTGGGTATCTAGCCTTTCCAGGCTGAAGGGCAGCTCATGGCTGACTGACGACTCTCGACGCTCATGGCAGGCTGACGGCTCTCGACGCTCATGGCAGGCTGACGGCTCTCGACGCTCATGGCAGGCTGACGGCTCTCGACGCTCATGGCAGGCTGACGGCTCTCGACGCTCATGGCAGGCTGACGGCTCTCGACGCTCATGGCAGGCTGACGGCTCTCGACGCTCATGGCAGACTGACGGCTCTCGACGCTCATGGCGCTCTGACGGCTCTGGCTGCTCATGGTGCTCTGACGGCTCTGGCTGCTCATGGCTCTCTGGCGGCTCTGGCAGATCCTGTCTGGTTGGCGGCTCTGGCAGATCCTGTCTGGTTGGCGGCTCTGGCAGATCCTGTCTGGTTGGCGGCTCTGGCAGATCCTGTCTGGTTGGCGGCTCTGGCAGATCCTGTCTGGCTGACAGCTCTAGCGGCTCCTGTCTGGCTGACGGCTCTAGCGGCTCCTGTCTGGCTGACGGCTCTGTAGGCTCATGGCAGACGGGCGGCTTTGCAGGCTCATGGCAGACGGGCGGCTTTGCAGGCTCCTGGCAGACGGATGGCTCAGACGGCGCTGGGGAGACGGATGGCTCAGATGGCGCTGGGGAGACGGATGGCTCAGATGGCGCTGGGGAGACGGATGGCTCAGATGGCGCTGGGGAGACGGATGGCTCAGATAGCACTGGGGAGACGGATGGCTCTGGCCGGATAAGGCGCACTGTAGACCTGGTGCGTGGTGCCGGAACTGGAGGCACCGAGCTAAGGACACGCACCTTCATACTAGTGCGGGGAGCAGGGACAGGGCACACTGAACTCTCAAAGCGTACACTATACCTGGTGCGTGGTACCGGCACTGGTGGCAACGGGCTGAGGGCACGCACCTCAGGACTAGTACGAGGAGAAGTGACAGTGTGTACAGGACTTAGGAGACGCACAGGTGGCTTAGTGCGTGGGGCCGGAACTGGAGGCACCGAACTGGATACACGCACTATAGGGAGAGTGCGTGGAGAAGGCACTGGTGGTACTGGATTGGGGCGGGGAGGTGGCGCCGGAAATACCGGACCGTGCAGGCGTACTGGCTCTCTTGAGCATTGAGCCTGCCCAACCTTACCTGGTTGAATGCTCCCGGTCGCCCAACCAGTGCGGGGAGGTGGAATAACCCGCACCGGGCTATGTAGGCGAACCGGGGAAACCATGCGTAAGGCAGGTGCCATGTATGCCGGCCCGAGGAGACGCACTGGAGACCAGACGCGTTGAGCCGGCCTCATGACACCTGGCTCAATGCCCAATCTAGCCCTACCAGTGCGGGGAGGTGGAATAACCCGCACCGGACTATGCACACGTACAGGAGACACCGTGCGCTCTACTGCATAACACGGTGTCTGCCCGTACTCCCGCTCTCCACGGTTAGCCTGGGAAGTGGGCGCAGGTCTCCTACCTGCCCTTGGCCCACAACCCCTTAGCCCCCCCCCAAGAAATTTTTGGGAGTTACTCACGGGCTTTTCGGGCTTCCGTGCAAGACGTGTCCCCTCATAATTCCGGTTTCGAGCTTGATTCTCCGGCTTCCATCCACGTCTCCTAGCTGCCTCCTTAAACCACCTCTCCTGGGCTGTGGCTGCCTCACTTTTCACACGAGAGCAGCGATATTCTCCAGTTTGCGCCCAGGGTTCTTTTCCCTCTAATATCTCCTCCCAAGTCCATGATTCCTGTGTAGCAGGCCACTGCTCGAATTCACGCCGCTTGGTTCTGGATTGGTGGGTGGTTCTGTAACGGCGGTCCTCCTCCTCTTCATCCGAAGAGGAGGAGCAGGGATTGAACCAAGGTGCAGCGCGTTGAAATGACATGATGAATTTATTTAACAAGACAAAACGAACTATACTTGAAAATGATACAAAATAACAAAACGAAAGTAGACAGACCTGAACGACGAACTTACATACAACGTGAAGAACGAAATGAACAGGAACAGACTACATGAAATGAACAAACCGTAAACAGTCCCGTATGGTGCAAACATTGACACAGACACAGGAGACAACCACCCACAAACAAACACTGTGAACAGCCTACCTAAATATGACTCTCAATTAGAGGAACGCCAAACACCTGCCTCCAATTGAGAGCCATACCAGGCAACCCTAAACCAACATAGAAACAGACAACATAGAATGCCCACCCAAACTCACGTCCTGACCAACTAACACACAAAACTAAACAGAAAACAGGTCAGGAACGTGACAAGTTGTGTGGAGGATTTTACAGTGTTTCTTTTAGGATGCAAAAAAAACATTCACAGAACACATGTTGTAGATTGTGGGAACATTGCGGGGATATGGCAAGAGATAGGTTCCCAGAAATACGCTCTGCTGTGATTCATAGAATGTTTAAGTTAGATTGCACAGGACATTACTATAATGTTATAAGAATATTAACCGAGCACCTGGTATGAGTTTTTAAAGGTTTTAAAGTTTTTTTTAAAGGTTTCAGGAACATTTAATTAAGCTATGGGAGTTGTCTTCCAAACAAGATGTTTTTATGATGTTCATAGCATATTTGTTTTATGTTTAACATAATATTCCATTGACGTTCACGCAGATACATTTGACCTTGTCTTGGAGGTCCTCAGAACATTTCAAGAAAGTTTAGAACATGTTAAATTCAAGTTTTACCTAAGTAGCCATGTGACTCACAAAGTCTCCACCTCAACAGCATTTTTTCCAGCTTCTTACGGAAAACCAAAGGAGTCATCCCTAAACTCACAATGGCTTTTCATAGCCCCGTACACAAACACACCCTCCGCGGCACATTCTGTCTTTGGTGCTGATACAGCACAGCGGAGATACAGATTTTGCATCAACATTTTACTCAATCATTTCACATTTTTTGCCATAAAACTGCAACTGAGGTGGTGCACGTCTCAACTGAGGGGGCTAAGCCCCCTTATGCCCCCTCGTGGAGCCTGGCACCTCTCTGTTTGTTTCTGACTTTCACTTGCGGAGTCATTCGAGTAGGCGGGATTAGCGTAAAGACACACCTTGCCCAGAAGGCCAGCCCAAGACTGCTCAGGGTCCAACCTCCTTGTTTTCGTTCAAAGTGAAAACACTACACAAGAAGTGTGGCGGCATAGGGTCAGCCACGACTTGTGGATTCCTGCTTTGTATTGAGAAAAAAAATTGAATTGTTATCAAAACATTTTTTTTCATGTTTTTGGGATGTTATCATCCAAATGTTAGATAAATCCCTAACTAGAACTTAATAGGAATCTTAGCTAATGTTCCGGGAATGTTCCCAGTTTGATGGGTAGTCATCATGCTGTTAATTTGTCATGGTGTGTGTGTGTGTGTGTGTCTGTGTGTGCGTGCGTGTGCGCCTGCGCGTGTGTTGTGAGCCAGAGACAGAAGTTAGTTCCTAGAGGACACAGACTCTTCTACACTCCCTCCCCAGTGCATCTCTGCTCAGTACTGGTGGCCTCCTTCTTTGTTACTGGACACCACCTCACTCCACACCAAGGGCACCGTGGCAATGGGATCCATGCCCTGCCCACCCTTCCTCGCACGCACGCAGAAGCCCAGATGTTTATTTAGGGGCACTGATCTGATCGATGTGGTTTGTGTCCCAAATGGCACCCTATTGTCTACATAGTGCACTACTTTGACCAGGGCCATACACTATATAGGGTGGCATTTGGGACACAGGCGGAGAGAACGGGAGGGAGGGCCATATGCCATTACAGGTGAGACCAATGCTGCCATTATAGCTTTTCCTCAAAGTACCAATGTCTGGGACCTGCATACTCAGCATATTTGTCTCTGTCTGCTTAAACTAGGAAAGAGGGGAACTGAGATGATGACAATGATTGTCGAATTATTGTGGTTTCTTGCAATAAATCTGTGCTTTTGAGAAACAAAATGTGTCAGTTGTTCTCATCAGCAGTCAATTTGAAGAAGAAAGGAAGTGAATATTCAGCTGGCAGATCCAAAACCATAGGGATCGAAATCAGGTTTAGGATTAGGAGTAGAATTATCAGGAACCATTCAAAATCTGCTGGCTGTATATACACTCATTAAACACTTATAAACTATACTGAAACAAAAATATAAACTGAACATACAACAATTTCAAAGATTTTACTGAGTTACAGTTCACATGAGTAAATCGGTCAATTGAAATGAATTCATTAGCCCCTAATCTATGGATTTTACATGACTGAGCAGGGGCACAGCCATGGGTGGGCCTGGGATAGCATAGGCCCACCCACTTGGGAGACAGTCCGACCCAATGGGGAGCAAAGTCCCAGCCAATCAGAATTTTTTTCCCCCCACTAAAGGGCTTTATTACACACAGAAAAACTCCTCCGCATTATCTTGACAAAGGATAAAATGCTCACTAACAGGGATGTAAACAAATGTGTGCACAGAATTTGAGAGAAATAAGATCATTGTGCGTATGGAACATTTCTTGGGTCTTTTATTTCAGTTCATGAAAAGTTTGACCAACACTTTACATGTTGCATTTCCATTTTTGTTCAGTGTATAAAAAGTATTATCATATTTTAACAGAAAGACTCAGCTGTTGCTACCATCCATAGCTTTGTATGGAAAATACAATCCTTTGTTTATGAATATATCACTAAATTGGGGGGAAAACCTCAACTAATCAACTTCTTTCTTGCATCTAAGTGTCAAATGAGTAATCATTGTAAAGTCTGTTCTCCAAGTGTCTGAGCATCCCTCTAAATCCCTCATTCCTTCCTTCCCTTACCATGCCAAAACTCAGCACAGGCAGACAGCAAAATCCCAGTCCCCTTCCCTTATCGTCCCTCCTCCCCTCCTCTCTCCTCAGGAGCAGCCAAACAAACGCAGTCCCTTTCAAACATCCCTGTGTCCTTTCAAGTTAGACTAGGAATAATAATGGTAATGATGGGTGACGTGGGAGTGGGTAGTTAGCGCCGTTAAGGCAAATAATGGCTCTTAATGCCAGCACTAATGGGCAAAAAATAGATTCCCTTTTTCCCCGAGATGAAGAGCGTTTAAGAGCACTCATTCAGACACTCGCAAGGAGTCCAGGAAATCAGGCTGACTGGCTCTGTGGCTGGCGCTAATGGCCGAGCCAACCGTCTCTCGCCGTCGTCTTCTTCTGAACATTCTGAGAAATCTCTTGTCGGCTTTGCCATCCGCTAACGGTAGGGTTGTCTCCCTCTCTATTGGTGAAGCACTTGTGCAGGTTAACGAGGTTCATTAAGCGTTTTAAGGATAGTGAGGTGCATTAAGTATAATTGCCACATTTTGCAGCTAATGTTGGTGAAATAGACATCAGGAAGGGCAGGTGGAGGTTTTTAGGGCTTTATATTGACATGAAGATCAATATGGTTTCTGATGGTTGGCTTATCCGCCTCCCTCCCTAACTCAAAGTTGCTGAATTACTGTCAAGCACTAGCTTTGCCACATCTGTTTAAACGGTTTTATAATGTGAAGATGCACAATACTTAGTGATATTCATGAGTCCCTCCAAACCTCAAAGCCAAACTGTAACACTTCCGTATTCCTATTCTTCATTTTCTATATTTTAATAATATTTTATAAATTTTTATGCCATGTCAGTGCCATTACAAACACTTGAATACCCCCCCCCCCCCCCCCCCCCCCCCCCCCCTACCCTTATACTGGTCTGAACAGAAAAGGACAGTTCGGACAAATGCAGATGGGCTTGTCCATCTTTCGCTAATGTTAAAATTTTTGCACAGGAGGATCATTATTTGGCTAATAATTTGAGCCTCAAGGCAGAAAATGGCACAGTGTTGGGGGCTAGATTTTAAAAATGGTGTTTAAAAAAATGCCCAGGCCAATATCTGGTCCCAGTCCGACCCTGGGTCTGATAGTCCTCATGTCCTAGCCCTGCTCCCTTTCCTGCCCTTGACTGGCTGGTCACAGAGGACATCTGGCAGCAGACGAGGTCATCTTTCAGAGGCTAGTGGCTGGAACCTGAACTTCCAACATTCTTTAGTAGCAGGAGACCCCCTAAGGGAGGCTAATATCAAAGAGGACTCTTTCTCTTCCACTTTTTTCCAGAAAGAGGTTTGCTCACTGCTCAATCCCTCCTCCTTCCTTGTACAGAGACAAAGGTGTGGTGGCCAGGGGTGGCTGACCAAGTGGTATGTGTCGTGTACAATGACCGTGTGGGTTTATAATTTTGTGACAAGAAATGTCATGTATTCAGTGTCAATCAATGCAACATAATTGAAAAGTGTCTCTCTCTTTCTCTCTCCCTTGTTCTCTATATCTTTCTCTCTCTCCTTCCTTCCGTCCCTCCCCTTTCTCTATTTCTCTCTTTCTCTCTCACTCCCTCCCTCTTTTCCCCCACCCCCTCTCCTAACTGAGTGGCTCTTGCAAGAAGTAGGACTGGTGTCAACTTTGCCAATGCAGAGTAAGTTTTACTTCAGTATGTAGATCATTGAGACCATTCAGTGGATCGTGTTCATTTGTTCTCTCATTGACCTCCGTCGACTAGTATATTATAAAGCATAAATACTTTTGCAGAAACAATGCACCACTGTTCCTCTCTAAGCTACAGTATTGCTCTCCGATGCATTCAAGGTCTCTTGGTGACAGTCATCTGGTGAGTCATCGATGCACTCAACATGTGAATCAAGTGCATGTCATGTTTAGAATAGTCTAAATTGTTATATGTCCTATTGTACCATTTGCTAAGACCATTGTGGCACTATTGAAAATCGTCTCAATAGCAACTTGGTCATTCTGTTGCCGGTTCAATGTGTCAAAGTCACACATACAAACCGTAAAACATGTTTGCCTGGTAACTCACTCATTGGTGGACTCATATGACCTATAGTACCTTCATAAAGTATTCATAACCCTTGACTTATTCCACATTTTGTTGTGTTACAGCTTGAAATCTGAATGGATTAAGTAGATTTTCCCTCACCCATCTACACACAATAACCCATAAGGACAAATTGAAAACATGTTTTTAGAAATTTGGGCAAATGTATTGAAAATGAAATACCAGAATATCTCACGATCACACCCCTGAGTCAATACTTTGGCAGCGATTACAGCTCTTAGTCTTTCTGGGTAAGTCTCTAAGACCTTTCCACAACTGGATGTTGCAACATTTGCCCATTCTTTTTTTCAAAATTCTTCAAGCTATTTCAAACTGGTTGTTGATCATAGCTAGACAACCATTTTCAGGTATTGGCATACATTTTCACGTAGATTTAATTCAAAACTGTAACTCGGCCACTCAGGAACATTCACTATCTTGGTAAGCAACTCCAGTGTAGATTTGGCCTGGTGTTTTAGATTATTGTCCTGCTGAAAGGACAATTCATTTCCCAGTGTCTAGGGGAAAGCAGATTGAACCAGGTTTTCCTCCAGGATTTTGCCTGTGCTGAGATCCATTCTGTAAGTGTTTTATCCTGAAAAACTCCCCGGTCCGTAACAATAACAAGAATACCTATGACAACATGATGCAGCCACCCCTATGCTCTAAAATATGGAGAGGGGTACTCAGTAATGTGTCGTATTGGATTTGCCCCAAACATAACACTTTGTATTCAGGACGAAAAGTGAAATGTTTTGTCACATTTTTGCAGTATTATTTTAGTGCCTTGTTGAATTTTAAAAACAGATTCAACCACATGAAACACTGTTATTGCACACAGAGTGAGTCCATGCAACTTATTATGTGACTTGGTAAGCACATTTATACTCCTGAACCTATTTACGTTTGCCATAAAAAAGGGGTTGAATGCTATTTTCATTTTTAATTCATTTGCAAAATGTTTGGAAAAACATCATTTCAGTTTGACATTGTGGGGTATTGTGTCTAGGCCAGTGACAAAACATCTCAATGTAATCCATTTTAATTAAAAATATGGGAAAAGTAAAGGGGTGTGAATACTTTCTGAAGGTACTGTATCTACTGTGGTCTGCAGATTCACACCACTTTCCTATCAACCCCTCTGTGCTCCCATCCATCTGCCTTGTCTTATTGTCAATCTGAAGACTAGGAAATGGAGGGACCACTCCAAATAAATGCATGACATTGCTCTGACATGAAAAGACACAGAAGTGGTGACCAGGGAAAAAGGTCATGAATTGTCGGGTGAAGGTGTACTCATGAGTTTCGAAGTGCTTTCCACCAGCAGCACAAGCCCTCTCTACTCAAGATGATGGCTCTGCATCTTTACTGATGTAAGGCTACTTTTGTATAAGAAATCAAGAGTTGAGATACCACTACATCTCTTTAGCTGTAGGGACAGGCCATAATCATAATTGCTGTACCCCGGTTATCACAAAGAATCTCACCACTTATTATAAAGGAATCGATACATTTTTACTTGTATTGGTCATTTTTTCCCATCAGAAACAGTTTCCCCTGGCGACCTCTTCTTACTCTGACTATTTGTGTAAAGAGTGCATAGTTCATTACATTGAGTGTATCCTGTTCTTGAAGGACGTTCAACTATTGTCCCTGAAGGTCTAATGCTATATCCACAACCACAAGTCTCTTGTCAATGTATTTTTTTTTTCCATCCAGATTTATTTTTAAATGTATGACATTGAGATCACAATGGCGATCATTTGTGTGGAGCAATTAGCATGACCCTCACCTGCCCTCTAAAGTTCTTCCCAACTCCAGCCTTAAAATCCGAGTTCTCCTTCAATTCTCCGGAAATTCCGCCTAAAGGACAAGCAACAACAAACTAATGGTTTGCTGAACTTTTGAACTATCCATTAGGGAAATGTGGTTAAGGTCCGGTGTTGTTCCCTGGGGTGCAAAAAAGTCAAAGCTACACTTCATAGGTACACATATGAACTCACATGGTACAGTTCGGTATCTTGTAGGTATAATGGGACATTTTTTCCACCCAATATTTTGAATATAAGATAGGATCACTACTGCACTTTGATAGGTGGGGGGCGTTTGATGGTTACGCAATGTAAGTCGAGCGCCTCATTTGACTCTGTCTGTTCTGCAACCTTATTAAGAGCGTGTGTTACTAACTGCTGTAGCTGCACCGTAATGATGTTATTGTGGATTTTCCAGTCGTTTAACGGCAATGTTGCTTGAAGTTTCAGTGAATTTTGTATTTTGTTAACTGGAAACATTTGTAAGTAAGTTATTGTCAAGTTCACAATAACTTATAGCCAATTGGTTGCCACTAGCAATACATGCCAGTAACCTACTGCGTCTTCGCTGACTCTTCTATTGACAACATGACTTGCTGTTGGCAGCATACTGTAACAGTGGCGGTTTATCAGAATACTGCAGGTGTGGCTTATTGGAGGTGTGGCTTTGAGCAAGCTCTTTCTTGTCTCCCATGAAATGGAATGTCATCACAGTTAATGTGATCTGTTGTATTCTGCTTATAAACACTAATATAGAATGCTGTTAGACATCTAGCCTTGTTAAAGGCTGATATAACTATTTGTGAAACTTAAAAAGCTATACAGTATTTAATTTTCTTTAATCACTATGTTATTGTAATACTTTGTTTCCTGCTACACTGTCAGGCCATTGAGTGTCACAGACTAGCTACAGTAAATTACTGTGAAAATTACATTAACTGGCTTCCTAAGTGGTGCAGAGGTCTAAACCACTAAGGCGCCACTAAGGCGCCACTAGGACATAAGTTTCGTTTCCAGGCGATCACAGCCGGCTTCCGTGTTAAGCGAGCAGTGTGTTAAGAAGCAGCATGGTTTGGCGGTCTGTCTTTCGGGGGACACGTCTCGACCGTCGTCTCTCTCAAGTCTGTTGGGGAGTTGCAGAGATGAGACAAGATCATAACTACCAATTGGATTTATCAATAGGGAGAAAAATGGGGTAAAACTGTATATACAGTTCCAGTCAAAATTTGGACACACCTACTCATTCCAGGGTTTGATTTTTACTATTTTCTACTTTGTAGAATAATAGTGAAGACATCCAAACTATGAAATAACGCATATAGAATCATGTAGTAACCACCAAATTGTTAAACAAATCTAAATATATTTGAGATTCTTCAAAGTAGCCACCTTTTTCCTTGACATCTTTGCAAATTCTGTGCACAAATTTGTTTAGATCCCTGTTAGCGAGCATTTTTCCTTTGCCAAGATAATCCATCCACCTGACAGGTGTGGCATATCAAGAAGCTGATTAATCAGCATGGTATTTACAGAGGTGCACATTGTGCTGGGGACAATAAAAGGCCACTCTAAAATGTGCCGTTTTTTCACACAACACAATGCCACAGATGTCTCAAGTTTTGAGGGAGCATGCAATTGGCATGCTGACTGCAGGAACGTCCACCAGAGCTGTTGAAAGAAAAATTCATGTTCATTTATCTACCATCAGCCGCCTCCAACGTCATTTTAGAAAACGTGGAAGTACGTCCACAGACCATGTGTAACCACACCAGCTTCTTCACCTGCGAGATCATCTGAGACCAGCCACCCACACCAGCTTCTTCACCTGCGAGATCATCTGAGACCAGCCACCCACACCAGCTTCTTCACCTGCGAGATCATCTGAGACCAGCCACCCACACCAGCTTCTTCACCTGCGAGATCATCTGAGACCAGCCATCCACACCAGCTTCTTCACCTGCGAGATCATCTGAGACCAGCCATCCACATCCAGCTTCTTCACCTGCGAGATCATCTGAGACCAGCCACCCAGACAGTTGATGAAACTGAGGAGTATTTCTGTTCGTAATAAATCCCTTTTGTGAGGGAAAAACGAATTCTGATTGACTGGGCCTGGCTCCCCTCCAGACCCACCAATGGCTGTGCCCCTGCCCAGTCATGTCAAATCCATAGATTAATTAATTAATTTCAATTGACAGATTTTCTTATATGAACTGTAACTCAGTAAAGTCTTTGAAATTGTTGCATGTTGCATTTATATTTTTGTTCAGTACAGATTATCTACATATGTACCTTTAAAGGTACCGACTAGAACCTTATGACCAGAACTATGTACCTCTGAAGGTACCTTGTGTGCACCTTTAAACAACATTGTACCATAATCTTATTTTTGAGGGTGTATGGATATATGTTCTTGATAACAAATGTTTCTGGTGGCGTTGCTGAGACATGAATGCGCTCCAGACCAAAAGGTTGCACGTTTAAATCCTGAGAGCGTTCATGTCGAGTCTCCCTGAGCACTGCTACTTTTCTGTTGGTGTTGTCAGATAATCACACAATTATTGACTTGATTCTGGGTAACTTTTAGCAAAGTGCAGAAATGTATTCTTGCCAATGAATCTATGGCCGATCTGTGGCCACAGACCTGGTGCCACAGTAAGAAATTCAGATTGCTGACATCCCCCTCACATTTGAAGTCATGTTTTTGGAACACTTCACATGTGACATTTCACATGTAAAAAATGTGGTTTTGGAAAACTTCAAATGTAAAATGTGTTTTTTTCTCATGTGAAAACATGTGTTCACTTGAAATTCATGTGGTGAGGATCATGTTCGGATGTTTGGAAATTTTTTGTACCAGTCGTCAGGACTTCACGTGATGGTTTCAAGCCATCCCAAACCGTTATAAAGTAATGAAATGGGGGTTTAAAGTTAGTTGTATGCTGAAATACAACCCCACGTGGGATTTGAACTCACAAACTCTGGATAGGATTTTCTCTAATCTTTTTGCTGCACCACATAGTCTGTAGCATACCGAAACACATTCATTACCTACAATACATCGCTGCACTTAGCGAAAGAGCGCCATCTGCACTAATATTTTAGTTATCAGTTAATCTGACTATTCTCTCATCACTGATTTCATGAACTTATTTAAAAAATGTTAGGGTTTTCTGTATAGTTGAATTTTGTTGGTGGGGCATATTATTCTGTTTTAATGTTACTGCTGAATCACAATGATAAATAGAATAGTTTTTCTTGGGTTTATTGTTAACAAAGCTGAGAGTCACTTTGAACTCCAAAGAATAAGAATACAGGTGAAATCAGTTTTTACCACAGGCATGGTGGCGTATCAGAAAAATTGGAATGCTGTAAACCAAGAGTTTTGAGTTCAAATCCCAGGGGAGGACATAATGATAATTACTGTGTAAAGGAACATATTCATGTACGTGAAAGATGTCAATTGAAACGCTGTATGTTAGAAGTAGACAATGTCCGGGAAACCATTTGATTAGATGTTTAGGAGTCTTATGGGGTGGGGGTAGAATCTGTTTAGAAGCCTCTTGGACCTAGACTTGGTGCTCTGATACCGCTTGCCGTGCAGTAGCAGAGAGAATAGTCTTTGACTAGGGTAATTTTTAGGGCATTCCTCTTTTAGGGCCTTCCTGACACCACCTGGTATAGAGGTCCTGGATGGCAGAAAGCTTTGCCCCAGTGATGTACTGGGCCGTACGAACTACCCTCTGTAGTGCCTTGTGGTCGGAGGCCAAGCAGTTGCCATACCCGGCAGTGATGCAACCAGTCAGGACGCTCTCGACGGTGCAGCTGTAGAAGCTTTGAGGATCTGACGACCCATGCCAAATTTTTTCAGTCTCCTGAGGTTTTGTTGTGCCCTCTTCACAACTGTCTTGGTGTGCTTGGACCATGTTAGTTTGTTGGTGATGTGGACACCAAGGAACTTGAAGCTCTCAACCTGTTCTACTACAGCCCCGTCAATGAGAATGGGGGCGTGCTCTTTCCTCTTTTGCCCTTCATCATAATTCTCCTTTTTTGTTAAGGCGCAATAATCAACCTACTGGGCAGAGACATCAGTTCAACGTCTAGTTTTGATTTAGATTTGGTTTCATTGGTTGGGTGAAAAAAAGACGAAATTCCCTTAGGTTAATGACTTTTTTCAAATCCAATCAGTTTTGGCACGTTGACTCAACGTCATCACATTGAATCTTTTGGTTGAAATGATGTGGAAATAACGTTGATTTAACCTGTTTTTACCCAGTAGGAACCTGGTCTCAGATAAAGACGTGCAATATTATACATCTTCCAAGAAGTACTATACGCTATTGTAAGACTGCGTAAAATGTATGATATTATACGTCCTCTAATTAGTATGATATTTAACATCCACTATTCCATTCATAATGTAAACTAACCTAACGTAACGTAACATATCATACTAAATGGAGTGTCAAAGATTTCTGTACACAATAATACAAATTGTCCTGAAGCCACGTTGCTGAGTTAGCATTGCCATTATATTGTACATAGCATTCAGAGGTTGCGTCGGATAGGCAGGGACAGAACTTTCTTTCGCTCTCTGTTATACAGGGCTGACAGATATGTTGGCAAAGTTTTGGTGATGTTTGTATCTCATAGCTCAGCACCTCAGCCCACAGTGAATGGCAGTATGGCACAGTACATACCCGGGCATGGGGCAGGCATGGCTGGCGCTGATGTACCCTTCAGCTGCTGCTGTTCCTGCCACTCTCCCTGGGGAGTCGACACGACACCAGGCCTGTCTCCACCCCCCCCCCACCCCCCCCACACCCTCCGTCCGTCCCACCCTCTCAACACCTCTCAACACACCAGGCCCGTCTTTCTCCTGCCCGCCCGCCTGCTGTCTCTTCCTTTCTCTATCTTATCCCTCTCTCCCTCCGTCCTGCCCTCTAGAAACGACACCAGGCCCTCCTTATTCTGCCTGTCGACTAGGCCACCGCTACTGCTGTGTAAATAACGAATCTGTCACATCAACGGGGGACATGCACGCACACACACACACACAAACTCCTACTCTGCAAGTGCAGGGTGGCATGTCCTTTAAAACATCCACTCACTAACCTCAAATACTATTTTTTCTCGTACAGCCCACCTTTCCTTCAACCGTCCTAGGCACTGAAAACAGGAATACATTTGTGTCTGGCCTCTGGTTCTGATGTCGTTTGAGTGGATTTCCCAGGCTCTTTCTGTTGTTGTTGTTGTTTACATCTGTGGGGTTTTTTATGCTCTCAAAGAATTAAAGTGTAGTATATCATTTGTTTCAAATGTAGGATTGTCATTTTGGACTTTCATTTAGCCCTTCTGTAAATGTCTGTAGGCTACATATCAAATAAATACTGTAGATTGTTATTTTTCTAAATGCATATAGGTGATGAGTTCAGATTATTTATTTTTACATAGAATTCACTCCCAATATCAAGCCAAGCCTAACTAGAGGATAGTACATTATCCTTACTGAAAGAAAAGATGTATATTTTTCGTCAAAACCGAAAACAAGTAGTTCAACAGAACAAAATGTTCTATTTAAAGGGGAACATTTGCAGGTGGAAGTGCATTAGGTTATTTTCATATGAAATATTTGCGTGTTTTACAGGTATAGGCAGCATCATCTTCGTATGTACTCCTAATTTTTCTGTACACTAGCGAAGTCAAACGTTTCCTCTCTACATGCAGCCCACGTCCAGAGATTTGGAGAGAGCAGTGTTGTTTGTCGACAAACTCAGTGTAAGCCCCCACTCTACAACAGAGAGACATGAGGAATAGGTCACCAGAAATCCCAGCATTAAACAGCGAGCTCAAAGACGACTCCTCTCACTTCTAAGCCGCAATCGCAACTTCACATCTATCTATTTCTCCAACCCGTCATCATTTACATTTTTTAAATCTGCATTTTTCATATAGATCCCGTCTTATTCTAATTTTAATATCAGTGTTATTTCCCATGACACCTTTTGTTTTATTATACATTATGAATTTCTCGGTCCCTCCCCCCTCCCCCCTTCCCTCACTCTAATCCCTGTGCCCACACCACGCTTATGAGCTGAAATATTTTATCAGGTGGAAGCCGCAGTCAAAGTTATCATTTTAATCTTATTTCAATAAAAAAAAGAATCTCTCTTCTTCTGGGTTTGACAGCAGCTAATGGTTTTTTCGTTATCGTAAAGGAAACTTTGAGGACTGAGAGCAGACCATATATTTCTCTCCCTCGGCTGATTCCTAAATCATGTGATAGGGAAGGAGCAGGTCACGTACGTGTGGAGCGAAGGACAATACATGCAGAGCGTATGCACGCATATGGGTTTTCATATCGAGCTGGTCTTTTTGAAAGGTTATTGATTTTACGTTTTAAATATGGGTTGTACGGCTTCTTAAACCTGAATGTTGTACGCAATATCTGTAGCGTTTATTATTTTATGGTTTCAGTTATGGGGTTTCTATGTTGTATTATAAACATATGTCGTTTTTTTAATGTAAGTATGTACAGTATATTCATTTTTGTTGTGGCGTACAGTACCTGTTTATTGAAAAGCGCCTTATCCTTTATGTAAAACATGACTATAGTGGATTTTCCTATATGTCATCCAGTGTGTTCAGCCTATAGTGTGCTACACATAGAGACTGGGTAATGTAATGCTCGGTTATACTCCTACAGACGTGGGGTGGTATACATTGAGTGTTATCCTCTGTGATGTCTGTATTCATTGAATCCACATTAAAGCATGTCTACTTACCTCATATCTAAGTAACAAATACAATTATCTAGACATAGAACACCAAAACTACTATGGATTCTATAGGCCACGTCTGTTGAAGGAAGTATTTTTTACTCTAAATTGGTTAATAAAACAAATCTTATATGGAATTCATACTTATAATAACAACATTTGTTCCCACAATATACATTTCATTAATCCCGAGGAGTCTATAGACACACCCGTGTAACATGGGCTATAGTAGTAATGGCCAAATTATTATTTTAAATATATATTCAGGATACTTAAATGGGTCCTATAATTAAATGATCCATGGTATGACCATCTTAAAACAATTCCATATGTTAGTTTAGTACCCCCCCACAAACACACTTTTAGAGGTTTAACTCATTTGTGACAGGACGTAGGAGATGAAAATACCATTGATTTGTAGCAGCGAAATACAAGTGCTTTTTTGCATTGCCACATTGTTGTGATAATGCGGCATTGTAGTACTTGAATATATAACTATTGAGGTTATGTTGATGATGTGCTGCATCCCAGCCTATACATTCATTAGTCTGGCCTGGCCTGTTCACTTCATCAATGTAGTATTCATCTGCATGGACCTGAAGACATGTCCCTGTGTGCGTCCCGAATGGCACCCTATTCCCTACATAGTGCACTACTTTTGACCAGAGCCCTATGGGCCCTGGTCAAAAGTAGTGCACGATATAGGGAATAGGGTGCCATTTGGGACGTAGTCCCCTGTCATCACTGTCCCAGCCAGCCCATGCCCCCGCCCGCCATGCATTTAATGGCATGTGAATAATTTACATATCTATGATGGTGTCAATGCACATTATCATTGTCTCCTCTATGAGCCTTGCATTGTCTGCATAGTGACCCATTTTGATGAATAGTACAATGCCTTGACATACACTTTGTGCCGAAGTTAAAGTCTGATCAGTCAAACACATTTCCAGACTGCACACAGACAATACAAAACAGTGTTTGGGGCCACACATCTTTATTGTCACTAGCTGCCTGGTGTATTTTAATTTTTGATCTCTATTTTCTTCCCATTTTCTCTCGGCGAAACAATGACATTTTTAAGAAGCGACAGAAAAAGAATTGCATTTTTAATTTAACTCTCAGCAGAGTCCCTCTGAGTCCCTTAACCCGGCATCCGTCTCTTCACATAACCCAAATGGAGACAGACACATGAGAGGAAGAAGTCCCCTCTCTTCTTCTTCTTTTTTTATATGTGTTTTGTGTTTATTATTAGCTGACTCTGTGCTTCATCATCCTGTGAAAATTCATATCTGCCGAACATAAGGGAGAGAAACAGTGGGGAATCAATCTTTTGTGCTTGGGCAGATAAACACAAGACACAATCAGAGGAGAGAACAGAGAGAGCGAGGAGAGGAGAGAGAGAGGGCCTCATCCCAGCCAGTGATGGATAGCAGGAGTAAAAGTGTCAGGATGGGTATTATGTAAATTAAGGAGGCATCCGAGCATCGCCTTGATGATTATGGGAAGATGTGAATGATGTTTGTGGTCCCCAGGCACTCAACCAGCCTTGTTATTTCTCTTCCCTCCAACCACCCCTGGGGTGCATTCCGCCTGACCCCCCGGACGCTAGTCTCCCGGGAACACACTCCAAAAAATCGGAAAAGACATCTGTTTCATTTACTAAACAAATTATCTGCCAGGGATTTCACACCTAATAGGCAGCGGGAACAGAGTGGGGTGCAGAGCAGAGGGGTGGGGAGACCTAGACGAGGAGGAGAGGGGACGTGAAGGAGAAAGAGGAGATTCGGTTCGGGTGAGGCAAACATTTTTTTTGCTTTGTCCCCCTGGCCTTATCTCTTCTTTGTCACCTTCCTCTTCCTCCTCTTCCTCAACTGTTCCTAGGCTTGGGAGCCTGGGAGGTGTTTGGCTGTGGCCTGGTGGAGATAGGGGCCTGACAGGGGGAGCAACCTTAACGGCAGGCCCAGTGAGTTCTCTGGGGGCATGTTTAAATCACACCGGTGTCTGGGAACTATGCACTGTGTCTGAGAGGGACAGGGTGATGTCTGGTTCAGCGAGGACATTACCATAAGTATCATTACTGTCGATTAACCATGGGATCATCTTCAAATACGACTAGTAGTGCTGCTTCTAACACTAGACTAGTACTACTATCTCTACTTATAATGTTACTGTCAAAACTACACCAAGGACTGCCGCCAATACTGTCATTACTACTACTACCACTACTAAAACTATATGTTATACTACACTAATAATTATGTTAATAACCATTGTCATTTTCGTGATTTTATTGTCAATATTGCTAATGGTAACGATAAAGATAATTGTAATTTATTAATTTGACTGGCAATGTGTTTTATGATAATAAGAAAAGTTAGGGCTAAATTATGATTTTATCCTCAAATGACCAAAATCCACCAGAGGTCAAAGTCAACTTGTTTTCTTCTCTACTAGCCTTGTTAGATTTTTGCTTCCATAAATCTTAACATTTTGTTTTCCAACAGACAGTTAGTTGACGACACGACCCCAAAACTCCCCTTTGAAATGGATAGTGAATTTACAACGTACATAATTTATGTACTGATTTCTAACATAATGCCACATAAATGCACTGTTGGCTAATAGAAACCAAATGTTCCTCTATGGCTGGGTGCTGCGATGCGGTCATGAAAGACCCTCCTCAAATCAAATATGTGTGCGTGTGCGTGTGTGTGTATGTGTGTGTGTGTGCGTGCGAACACAACTGAAAACAATTTCTGGTCATCTTTTCAACTTTCCGTCCCTCTTTCCTCCATTATTCAGCCCTGGAAAGCTGTTGCAGGGGTGTGAGTTGCTGCTACTGCTGCCGCCACTGAAGAATGTGTGTACAGGGTCCTAACTACTCCTGTATCCAGAGATTTATTGAAAGCCAAGTTTGAGCCAAGACATCTCCCAGAGGTAGTGGTGCAGGAGGTCAGAGCAGAGCAACGTCCTACTGAACTAACAGATACACACAGAGAGCGAGAGAGAGAACTAAGAAGTAGAGGGAGAACTAAGAAGTAGAGGGAGAAGAAGAGGGAGAGAAATCCAGAGAGTGGGAAAGACAGAGACAGATCAAGCAAAAGTTACAGAAAGACAAAGTAAGAAGAAACAGAAAGAGAGTGAAGAAAAATGTTTGTGAATGTATTCCTCTAGCGATGGAGTCAATGAATAAGAAAGTCTACACACTAAAAGAATGCTGCATTAAAAACAACCCAATTTTGGGTTATTTAGTTACCCAGCGCTGGGTAAATATTGGATAGAACACACGCAGGGTTATCTTGGGTGGTTTGGATTACCAAAACATGGTTACATTTAAATGGGAATGTCACCCTTCCTCTGCCACTGCGTATGGTCGTGACTATATTAACAACATTACGCTTTGTCATAAACATCAACGTTATCCAAACCACAAGCTAGAACGAGCGCATTTTCACTTCACTAGTAGAACGGGGGCGTTTCGTCTTCCTGTGTACTCGTCTGCTCATAGTGAACCACAAAGTCCAGCATTCATAGCGAATGCAGATACCGCCCTGCTAGGTAGATGGGACGCGCCTACAAACTTGGTTGATGGTGTTGTTTACTTTAAACGACCAACACACAGTAATCTCAGAACTTCTCTAGGCAATATATTTTTTGAACTGTTTGTTTTTCAGTATTGTTTGTCATCATGCCTGTGTGGCGTTCTGTCTTGCTGTGGCATTTACAAACAAGTGCAGTAATTACTTATCTTTCACCGTTCTACCTACCAGAGGTTTCCTCTTGCGGTGGTTTCAGTCATCCTGATGAGCCCTTGCCAGCTAACTAGTTTATGCTGGCTAACTGACAACAACAGCAGCATGGAGCTAGTTAAAACATGTAAAAGAAAGTGATGTTTATTTTGATGTGTGAGGGAGAAATAACTGGGAGAAAATAACTGGTCATCACTACTTACCTCAGCCGAAAAGTCCTAATCCCCGCCTCTTTCTACAGTTTATCTTCCTAAAATCTGTAACCCTAACCTTAAAAGCACTGCTAACCTTATACCTAACCCTAACGTTAAATCAAGACCAAAAAGCATTTGTTGTTTTCATACATTTTTACGACATAGCCTATTTTGCCTTTGTGGCTCTGCTATGTTGTGGAAACTGCTTTCCACCGTACAGCTGTAGGTAGGCTATCACCAGTGCTTCATTTGAGCTGGAACACTTTACCTGCTGGAACAGGATCCAGCACCTATTTGCCCGGATCCAGTACTACTCACGCCATAATGTACTAATTGTTTCACTGTTCCACTATAACCAATCTAACAAAAGTGATCAGAGTCAAATCAAGTTTTCTCAAGAAGAAACATCAGGTTAAAGCGCAGGGATCGTTCTGTGTAATCATCCTATCCCGCCACACTGATTCCAGACCTGCTCTCTTATCTGTAGACATAGAGGTTATAGTGATGTACGGTGGGGTAAGTAACTGATAGTAGCACAGGTCTTGTCTTGGTAGTGGTGGTCAACTAGTGAAGAGGTCCCGACGAGGTCACATCACATAGCTAGGCTAGTCGTCGCACTACAGAATTTGAAACGTGGGCAAGTCAAGTAAAGGAAATCGACAAAGTTTTTCAAGACCACAAATCCAGAGAAAGATGGTGATTCAAACCCGAAACGAGCCAGACAACTGTCAGTGCCGGAGAAAAGGAGTCAGGGGCAAACTGTTCCTGATGGTGATGCTTTAGCTAGCAGCGCTGCAAATGCCGCCAGTTCAGCATCGCCACCGGCACCTCCACTAGCTAGTAGGCCTACCAGCGAGTCAGACTCGGTGGGAGAGAGGAGAGGCTTTGAGCAACAAATTGACTGTCAGGAGTTAAATGGACTTGACATGGGGAGAGGTTTTGAAAACTAAGGTAGGAACATATTTTTCCTTTACAAACGTTTTCTGTACTGTGAATAATACGCGCTTCATATTGTCACATAGGCAGGAGGCCAATATATTCTCATATGTGTTCTGCTGTAGCCTACACTGGTGTATTTTATTTGAAGATCTATTCCGATATTGTGATATTCGTTCTACTGCTACATTGATGTTTTGAAAATTGTATGAAATTCGGGTCTTGTCAGCCCCACAGTTGAGTATGTGTGCATATGCATATTGCAGGTGTTCTGCAGTGCCGACCATAGATAGTAGGCTACTTGGCTGTTTACTCTGTCTGTTGCGTTGCATCGTTGTGTCTGTCACTTTTTTTCCTCATGAGCCCCAGGACAACCTCTCGTCTAGCGCTCAGTATGTGTTCCCCGGGACATCCCGATTTACAAATGAAGTATTGGCTGTAGCTAACATGGCCAGTATGTTCCATCCCACTTTATTTTATTTAGAGTAGTACAGCAGCCTACATGAAAAATAACTTGAAATATTGGTAGCCATCTGGACGTCACTGTGATACAATCTACTGGTCAATAGGGAGAGTTTGCGCTGCAAGCTGGCAACACAACAACAGGGCACAGTGTCCTTCACGCCCACTTGCCAGCGTAAGGAGAGGGATGTAGCTAGTTAGAGTACCCAGGGCTCTAAAGTGTGACTAATTTGATCGGATATGCGACAAAATATTTTGTTGTGCTACCAGGAGTTTTATTTTGGGAGCACTGTGCGACTAGGAAAATATCTCCTAGATAAAAAAAAACACGTGTAATGATAAAACTTCGCTGTACCGTTGTTTCCGAGGGCCCTACAGAAAAAAAACTTGTGCAGATTTGATAGCGTTATGGTCGCGTCATTAATACAGCGACAACAGTTTGCTTGTAGTTCAGGCACATATTACCAGCGCAACATGTATATCTTCCTATAGCAGATCGCAAGGGACCACATTTTATATTCATAAACAGGGTTGTGGGCTTTTATAAAACGAATTTGTTTCAATTTGTTCAGTCATGTTACCTAATTGACTAGCTAGCTAACAACATGCTAGCTTTACCAGTATATCCAATCATTTTGGAGCACAGAAAGAAAGGAAAGGGGATAACTTCTTCAGGAGATTAATGATCGCACATCACTGGTGCCAAGCTTCCGGCCATCCAGGACCTCTATACCAGGCGGTGTCAGAGGAAGGCCCCAAAAAATTGCCAAAGACTCCAGCCACCCTAGTCATAAATGATCCTCTTTGTTACCACACAGTAAGCGGTACCTGGGCGCCAAGTCTAGGTCCAAAAGGTTCTTAACAGCCTCTACCCCCAAGCCATAAGACTCCTGAACAGCTAATCAAATGGCTACCCGGATTATTTGCACTCCCCCATTTTTAGGCTTCTGCTGCTCTCTGTTTATGATCCATGCATAGTCACTTTACATCTACCTACGTGTACAGTACCAGTCAAAAGTCTGGACACACCTACTCATTCAAGGACTTTTCTTTATTTTTTATTATTTTCTACATTGTAGAATAGTAGTGAAGACACCCTTTGCCTTGATGGCAGCTTTGCACACTCTTGGAATTCTCACAACCAGCTTCACCTGGAAGGCTTTTCCAACAGTCTTAAAGGATTTCCCACATATGCTGAGCACTTGTTGGCTGCTTTTCCATCACTCTGCGGTCCGACTAATCCCAAACCATCAAAATTGGGTGTAGGTCGGGTGATTGTGGAGGCGAGGTCACCTGATACAGCACTCCATCACTCTCCATCTTGGTCAAATAACCCTTACACAGCCTGGAGATGTGTTGGGTCATTGTCCTGTTGAAAAACAAATGATAGTCTCACTAAGCGCAAACCAGATGGGATGGCGTATCGCTGCAGAATGCTGTGGTAGCCATGCTTGTTAAGTGTGCCTTGAATTCTAAATAAATTACAGACAGTGTCACCAGCAAAGCACCCCCACACCATCACACCTCCTCAACCATGCTTCACATTGGGAATTACACATGCGGAGATACCCGGTTCACCTACTCTGCGTCTCACAAAGACAAGGCGGTTGTAACCAAAAATCTCAAATTTGGACTCATCAGACTAAAGTACAGATTTCCACCGGTCTAATGTCCATTGCTCGTGTTTCTTGGACAATAAAGTATTTTCTTCTTACTGGTGTCTTTTAGTAGTGTTTTTTGCAGCAGTTCAACCATGATGGCCTGATTCACGCAGTCTCCTCTGAACAGTTGATGTTGAGATGTGTCTGTTACTTGAACTCTGAAACATTTATTTGGGCTGAAATCTCTGAGGCTGATAACTCTAATGAACTTATCCTCTGCAGCAGAGGTAACTCTGGGTCTTCCTTTCCTGTGGCGGTCCTCATGAGAGCCAGTTTCATCATAGCGACTGCATTTGAAAAAACTTTCAAAGTTCTTGACATTTTCCGGATTGACTGACTATGTCTTAAGGTAATGATGGACTGTCTTTTCTCTTTGCTTATTTGAGCTGTTCATGCCATAATATGGACTTGGTATTTTACCAAATAGGGATATCTTCTGTATACCACCCCTACCTTGTCACAACACAACTGACTGGCTCAAATGCATTAAGAAGGAAAGAAATTCCACAAATTAACATTTAACAAGACATGAAATGCATTCCAGGTGACTACCTCATGAAGCTGGTTGAGAGAATGCCGAGCGTGTGCTGTCTTCAAGGCAAAGGGTGGCTACTTTGAAGAATCTCAAATATAAAATATATTTTGATGTATTTAACACTTTTTTGGTTACTACATGATTCCATATGTGTTATTTAATAGTTTTGATGTCTTCACCATAGAAAATAGTACAAATAAAGAAAAACCCTTGAATGAGTTGGTGAGTCCAAACTTTTGACTGGTTCTGTATATTTTTTAAATATTTACAGTAGGCCTACTTCAATTGATTTGGTATGGTTAAACTATGATGTGGTATGGTTAAACTATGATGTGGTATGGTTAAACTATGATGTGGTATGGTTAAACTATGATGTGGTATGGTTAAACTATGATGTGGTATGGTTAAACTATGATGTGGTATGGTTAAACTATGATGTGGTATGGTTAAACTATGATGTGGTATGGTTAACATATTTTCTTGTGGTTTTCAACAATATTTTAATTTTGAGCGAGTCACATCTATTCCTTCCAAATGGTTTTCGCCAATGCCAGTGTACAATTCAATGCCCTCTTTCTCTTGGTATTCATGTGCCATTTTATTTTACATGGTAAAGCTGTTTCTAGTGTTGTCAAACCTGGTATCTGTCCCTGTGTCACCAGGCCTTCCAAGACACATCCCATTATAAACCAGCCTTCTAATCCCCAGGTGAACCTATATCTCTCTCTCTGTTTCAGTGTCTCTCTTTCTCTCTCTCTCAGTCCTCCCTCTCTCTCTCTCAGCCCTCCCTCTCTCTCTCCCTCTCTTTCTCAGCCCTCCCTCTCTCTCTCCCTCCCTCTCTCTCTCTGCTGTTGCATATGCTCCCTTGTTTTGCTTATTTTCTTGTCTGATGCTGTCATTCCTATCCCAGAGACGTGGAGGGGAGGGGGGGGGGGGAATATAGAGGCATAGAGATGGAGGGAAAGACAGAGAGATACAGAAAGAGAGATGGAAGGCACAGAGAGAGAGGGTGACGAGAGGGAGAGATGCTGAAAAAGAGAGAGGGAGAAGGAGAGGGAGAGAGAGAGGTGCTAGGAATGAGGAGAGAGTGAGGAAGAGATAAAAAAAAATTGTCTGGTCACATTCAGGACTCTAATAACCCTTTCTCCATAACCCAACTCTGCCCTTCTGTGTTAACATACTGTGAACCGAGCACAAGTGACAAAATCAATCCATCACAGTCGGCACAGAGAGGGACAGAGGAGCTAACAGAAATTGATGACATCCCTGCTCGAATTTTACACCGTTTCGGCCACGGCCGCGATTGAAACAGACAAAGATTTATTGTCCAGCCGGGCCTGCTGCTACCCTTGATTGCCTCCTTTTTTTCCAAGACGGGCCTTTTTTGCATATTTATTCCCAAGCTCATCAGGATCTCACAGACGCATTAGAGTGACAATCTTATTTCACCTATGGTGTGGCAGCAGACGCATGGGGGAATTTGCATCCCACGTCTCAGATGAGAGAAATGCCTCCCTGCCCTCCTCCTCGCTTTCTGTTTCTCTCGGTTTCTCTCGGTTTCTTTACGCCAGTGGTTTGGCTTTTATATTCATTGGGTGATTACAACGTCCAACTGAATTTAACTCCCTCTTCTAACTCGTTGTTTAGAGGTTTTATTTCTCTCATTGTGTTGTCTGGCTAGCTGTTTTAATACAGGGAATCATTCACACCCTTGTGTAAAGTTGAGATTGTTATGTATGTGGCTGGCATCTGAAAAGTGCTTCTGTTGTGATGATCGTTGGATGGCGTCCCAATCGTTTGCTCGCTCTTAGATGTGTTGTTTTGGCTTCGGCAAGACAGACCTTTCCCTGTGCATGGCCATTATAGCATTTGTGGGGGACGTTTTTAGTGCTGCAATATTCGCTTCATAATTTTGTCTATTTATCTGTATGTGACTTTGTGTCTGTCTGGCTGTCTCTCCCTCCGGGTGCTGTGCCGACGGCCGTGGCGGCAGAGCAGAGTGAGTTCCCTTCAGTCATGCCTTGAAGGTTTTACGAGTTCTTATGGAAAATATAAATTTCACGAGGGCACTACAGTGCAGAAACAAATGCTTCTCATCACTAGCATCATGGTAAGGCCCTCAGCAGCAGCTACTGTCTGTGACAGGGAATTGATTAGAATCATTCAAATGTGATGAATAACTTTCATCATATACGTATATCACGCATCCGTCCGGTGAGAGAGTGTGCCGTTCGTTCGTTGGGACTTGTGCCTCTGTGTTGAGTACCCATTAGGAAGGGGAAATGTGCAATGGAGAAGGCCTAGAGTCTCCTATGAATTTCTACATATCCCAGACATGCATTACATTACAGAAAATGTCCCTGTCCCACATGTAAATAGTCGGCACTCTTCATAGCTATTGTCATTAGGATTGAAGGGGACCCTATTAGAGATGATTGTCCTTGCATGTGACAGCCATACAGATGGCATGTACTGAATATCTTTACATTAGCAAATTAAATGGGTGCTAATATGTAGTTGTGACTGACGACAGGGGGTACAGCGTGACGGGTTTGGACCATGACGATACACTATGACGAAGCGCATCTATGGGTGACACTCGTTTTTGGAGCAAATCATTCAAAATGTTCATCCTACCATCCTGCCTCAGCGTGCAGAGAACTAGAAGGTCAGAGATGCACACCGAAATGCAGTAAGAAACGAGCTGTTCGCAAGTTACAGTATTTAGGACTTCCTAACAGATTGATATTTATTATACTCATGCTAGGATGACAATGTAATCCAAAAGCATCATCCATCAATCACTGTTTTCTACCTCTCTTAGAATAACAGACTCGAGTACAGAGGCAGACATTGCTGAAGGCCAGGCCGTTGAGACTTCAGTGTGTGTGTGAGTGTGTGTGTGTGTGTGTGTGTGTGTGTGTGTGTGTGTGTGTGTGTGTGTGTGTGTGTGTGTGTGTGTGTGTGTGTGTGTGTGTGTGTGTGTGTGTGTGTGTGTGTGTGTGTGTGTGTGTGTGTGTGTGTGTGTGTGTGTGTGTGTGTGTGTGTGCGCGTGTGCGCGTCATGCAGCACACAGCAGCAACAACAAACCGGTGTTAAAATGATTCCGTTGATTATTCGTGTGTAATATTTACATCTCCTAGACGACCCCGGCGTAGCAACAGTGGAAACAGTCCCTTGGAGCTGTGCGTCTCCATCATGAAATTACCATTCTTACATGCACACACAAATCCACACACACACTTTCTCTCCACCCTGGGATTGCCATGGTTCTGAGGAATCTGGGGATAAACACAGTCAGCAGGGGAATGATGGTGTAAACTCACAACACACTTCATTACCAGAGGGACAAAATGCACACACACACACACATACACTCACTGAGAACACAATTAGGATGAGGTCTGGGATCTGGGCACTGGAGGCCGACATTGGGCTGTGTGCCACTTATTCACCTTCCTTCTCACCTCTCGACCCGCCCAGACCCCCCTTATCCCAATCTGCCTCCTGGAGAGTCCACACACACAAACACACACAACCACACACACACACACACACACACACACACACACACACACACACACACACACACACACACACACACACACACACACACACACACACACACACACACACACACACACACACACACTCCCTTTCCATGCAAGCGCCAGTTAAACGGAAGCTCCCCATCATAAGCATCTGCATCTCATGCAATTTGTCATTGGCCCGTCTTTGCGCCGCCATTGGCTGTTGCCGGGCAACCTGTCCGTCTCACAGAATATGTCCCATGATAAATTAGCTGGTCTGTTACTATGCCAACAGTATTTGTTACTTAATTAAACTGATTCGGATCGGAATTGGCTGGAGGGGAGGAAGAGTGTGCCACACTCTCACTGAGAGAGAACCCAGACTCCCTGAGACGCACACACACACACACACACACACACACACACACACACACACACACACACACACACACACACACACACACACACACACACACACACACACACACACAGGGGCAAAGGGAGAGAAATCGAGAGGGAGAGAAAGATGAGAGAGGGAGGAAAGAGAATCCACTGTGGAATGACTGCTATTAGATAGGCAGAGATATTGAAATGGTCAGGCGTTGGCGGGCACGCAGACAGAGGAAACAACACAAAGGAACAACAAGACCCTGTCTGGAATTAGTGGCTTGATGCTTGGTCTGGAGAGAGCTTCAATCTTCTCTTAAGAGAACATGCTCTTTCTCTTTTTCACAGAGACAATCTGTCATTTTTTCCCTTCTTTTTCTTCTTCTCTCCTTCCATGTCTATTCAAATGGGCTTAGTGCCAGTGGTGTCGCAGGCATGTTCTGATACACTGGTCATGTGACGTAGCCAGTGTTGTGTTCCCAGGGGAAGGAGAAGACGCTCCACCAAAGATAGCATTAGCAATCTGTTCTGTTCCGTTGGTTACACATACACACACAGTTCTGTGTCATGGACAAACACATGTCCTTTGCTTATGTAACAGAATACAAAAGCCTCTCAAAGAGGCTAATCATACATGTACGCATGTTGAAAAGAACAATCACAATGTCCTTAGCTGTTGGGTCGAAACAAACCTATATTTGGCTGTTGATCACAACATATTCCCTGAAATAAATTCAGCTTGAAAGGATATAATGTCTGTGAGCAACAGACCACCTTTCCTCTGTAAAAGGGACACGTTATTGTTTAAATTCCTCCCCAAGGTGGTCCAGCCAAGCAATTGCATGTGTATTGTTGCATACATCGGCAAGCCCGAGCCTGGCTTTGGCCGCTAAGCGAAAGAGAAGAGAATGGCAGAGCAATTTGGTTGTCAGAGCTGGACCAAACAGAGAGGAACAGGACCATGTAATCACCCTAATTTGGACCATCACACCTCCAGTGCTCCCCGCTATCAGATCTCCCGGCTCTCCCCCTTTCTTACTTTACCGCCTGCCTTTATTTCCATAACTTCCTGACAAAACCATTTTGTCCCGCCTGATTGGTCCTATTTGCATCGGACACCCGTTCTGCATATAGATTGATGGGTTTAATCAGCGAATCAGGGAGAGCGCTCAAACATCAGTCAATGTCACTGCTGTCTTTCTAGTCGCCCCTTCTTTCTGTCTATCGTTCCCTCGCTCTCTGTCTCTCTCTTTCTCGCTCTACCTCTCCAAAGCAATGGGCCCTCCTGTTAGATTTCCTGCTCAGATTCGTCAGAAGTGGTACTGTTTGAGGGATTAAGCTGAGAACTAAGGAGAAACAATTGGAGGAAATGAGATCGAGTAACTTATCAGCTGTTCAGGGAGGGGGAACCCCTCTCTCTCTCTTCCTACCTCTCTTTCTTTGTGATTTTGTGATTCTGTCTCTCCAAACTGGCCAATACCATCTTAATCTTGAGTGTCTCGAGTGCTAGCAGCCATGTGTGTATGTGATGGCAGAGACTGATTTGGGTCTGTATAAACCCCCTGGGTCTAACATAGCGTACCTGCCTCCCCAGCATCTCCTCCCCAGCTTAGGCCAGTCCGGCGGATCCCCCTTTGCTCTCGGCAGATTAATCATACCTGCTCCAGCGCCTATAATTGGCTGACAATCATACCTGCTCTGTATACATGAATGAGAGAGTGCCTTATCTCTCTCTATGCTCCTGTCTACTCCTCTCACCTCCCCCCTCACCTCCTCCCTGACCCAGCATCTCTTATGCGTCCCCTGTGGGAGAGAGGGAAGAGGAGGCTGGGAGGCTGACGTCAGGTCATCAAAGAACCCTCATTCACACGCACGCACGCACAAAGACACCCACACATGCACGCACGCACGCACACACACACACACACACCACCCTCACCTGTATATCTGCTATCTCTCCCATGTAAACAGTATGTATGCAGCAGACATGTCTAGGGTCTGAGGTACTGTATTGGAGACCAGTGTGTGTGTGTGTGGGGAGGGGGGGGGGGGGGTTAGATAGGTCTAGTTCAAAGACACTGTACACCTGCAAACATTTATGGATAAATTAAATGGGTTTCGGTTTCACTGCTAGATTTGTTGCAATTCTCATGGAATTGCCTTCAGAACGTATTTCCACCTCTCTACCTTATCCACATTTTCTTGTGTTACAGCCTGAATTTCAAATGTCTTACATTGAGATTTCGTGTCACTGGCTTACACACAATACCACATCATGTCAAAATGGAATTATGTTTTTAGAAATGTTTTCAAATGAATACAAAATCTAAAGCTGAAATGTCTTGAGTCAATTAAGCAATATGGCCCGAGGGGGTGTGGTATATGGCCAATATACCATGTGTAAGGGCTGTTCTTATGCACGACGCAACGCAGAGTTCAGGGCTCAAACCACCCAGTTTATAATGAGTATTCAACCCCTTTGCTATGGCAAGCCTAAATAAGTTCAGGAGTAAAGATGTGCTTAACGAGTCACATAATAAGTTGCATGGACAAATAGTGTTTAACATGATTTTGGATTGGCTGCCTCATCTCTGTACCCCACACATACAATAATGAATTATCTGTAAGGTCCCTCAGTCGAGCAGTGAATTTCAAACACAGACTCAACCTCAAAGACCAGGGAGGTTTTTCAATGCTTGAGAAAATGGCTGTCTGGCAGTGATCAACAACCAACTTGAAGAATTTTTAAAAGATCAATGTGCAAATATTGTACAATACAGGTGTGCAAAGCTCTTAGAGACTTACCCAGAAAGACTCACAGCTGTCATCGCTGCCAAAGGTGATTCTAACATGTATTGACTCCAGTGGAGGCTGGTGGGAGGAACTGTAGGAGGACAGGCTCATTGTAATGGCTATAATGTAATCAATGGAACCGAGTCAAACATGTGTTTTCCATGTGTTTGATGTGTTTGATACCATTCAGTTAATTCCATGCCAGCTTTTACAATCCTCCAATACCTCCTCCCACCAGCCTCCACTGATTAACTCAAGTGTGTGAAGACTTGTGTAAATTCGAGATTTCATTTTAAATACATTTGCAAAGAATTATAAAAACAGGTTTTCACTTTGTCATCATGGGTTATTGTGTGTAGATGGGTGAGAAAAATAATCAATTTAATCCATTTTGAAATCAGGCTATAACAACAAAATGTGGAAAAATTCAAAGGGTATGAATACTTTCTGAAGGCACTGTACTAATATTACCATGATGTGAACTACGAAGAGTTAAAGGATCCTCCTCACACGGGCACCATTTTGCAGGGAACGCACTTTTTTTAAAACACATTCCTAGAAGCAGGGAAGATCTAGAAACAGAAATCATATTTTTTTTACCCCAATAAGACAGTCCTACTGGGCTAAAGATGGACTAGGGACGTTGCGGTGAACATATTAGCAACACACCGGCAGTCATGAGTCACGATCGCAGTCGGATTCCACGTGACCGTTGAGTCACTGTAATCTCCTCTTATGCACTCTGTAAATGCATTGGCAGTATCCAACTCTCCATCAGGTCGCTAATGGCCTGGGACTCCATGCTCTGTTGTTCCTCTAACAACTCTGACATCAATACAAATGTAATCGAAAAATCACATCGAAGACAGTGTCGTGCTTTTAAAACTCACCGTTGGGCTACATTTTTTGCCTTCACTGTGATGATCAATTTGAGGAAAGAAGGTCAACAACAGGTTGCAACTGAGTGGAGAACAGGGTCGTTGTGGATGTTGTTTCCAAGCCAAACACAACTAAGTGGACAGCACTTTCTAAGGTGATGATGCATTCATAGCATTTAAGACATCGCATGTAGAACACCCGTATTCATATTAGAGCGTATGTCACGAATCAAGGTAAGACCCAAGTGCAGACTGTGTTGAAGTAACACTGTCTATTGTAACAACGGGGGCAGGCAAACGACAGATCAAGGCAGGCAGGGGTCAGTAAACCAGAGCAGGGCGGCATGGAGAGGGGGGCGAGTAAGGGGGGAAGAACAATTATCTTTGAGACCCACCAGCGTACTCACTACAACGAATGAGCGAGGTCTCTTAAAAATGACCGTCGGTACCGCAGTACAGACAGCTCTGGGTCTCAAGTATGCCTACGCTTTCGGCTGGAGACAGCCTAGCCCTGCAGAGCTGCATCGGCTTGGGAAGAGGTGAATTGGCAGTCTCCGGAGGCTCATGGAGGGAATCGGGTATGCACGGATCCTCTCGGGTACGTAGACGCCGGGGACTTCAGGAGTTCATCAGGTGCAAGGTGGGGTCCTTGAGTGAGCGATTGGTACCGCAATCGGACCTCTTCTCCCTCCTACGTTCCCGTATGTGACCATCGATCCGGATGGTTAAAGCGATGAGTGAGTCAAGGTCCGTCAGTAATTCTCGGTCTGCCAGCTCATCCTTTACCTCCTCCGATAATCCGTGCAGGAACAAGTTGAACAGCGCTTCCGGGTTACAGGTACCTTCCGCTGCTAGCGTGCGGAACTCCACCGCATAGTCTGCCACACTGAGGGTGTCCTGCTGAAGCTGGAGTAACTTCCGGGCAGCCTCTCTCCCGGGCACTCGAAAACCTTTCTCACCTCCGTCACGAATACCTGCAGGATCGACTGCCAATTCAGACTGAGCTAGACGGTGGATTTTTGCTCCCACACTGCCGTGGCCCAGGCGAGTGCCCTCCCGGACACCAGCGTAATAATGTACGCTATCTTTGAGCGGTCCAAGGGGAACGAAGAAGGATGCAGCTCGAAAATGAGGGAGCACTAGAAAAGAAAGGCCCGGCAAGTTCTGGAATCTCCATCGTATCGCTCCAGGGGAGGTAAGCAAGGTTCCCGGGAACCCGGGGTGATGGCGCTGCTACCAGCCCGGTTACCGACGGGCTGAGAGGTTACTGTCATGGTAGGCTGCCTTATAGGCAACCCACGGAATTGCTCTCGCAATGCGTCCAATGCTCAGTTGTGACATTCGGCCACGTCCTGGAACCCTTCCATCAGACTGCGAAGCAACTCCTCGTGTCTACTAATGATGGCTCCTTGTGAGGTGATGGCATTACGGAGTTGGTCCAAGTCTGCTGGGTCAGTCATGGCCAGTTCGTACCGCCAGGAATCAAAGTAAGACCCAAGTTCAGACTGTGTTGAAGTAACAATGTTTATTGTAACAATGGGGGCAGGCAAACGAAGGGTCAAGACAGGCAGGGCTCAGTAAACCAGAGGTGGGGCAACGGTACCGGGCAGCAGGCAGGCACAGGGTCAGGGTAATTCAGAGGTTGGTAATCCAGAGGGGGCAAAGGTACAGGTCGGCAGGCAGGGGCAGGCAGAGCAGTCAGGCAGGCGGGCTCGGAGTCAGGACGGGCAAAGGTCAAAACCAGGAGGGAGAGAAAAGAGAGACTGGAAAACTACAGGAGCTGAGACACAAAACGCCGGTTGACTTGAACATACAAGACGAACTGACACAGACAGACAGAAAACACAGGTATAAATACCCAGGGGATAAGTGGGTAAGATGGGCGACACCTGGAGGGCGTGGAGACAAGCACAAGGACAGGTGAAACAGATCAGGGCGTGACAGATGCCTATATTTGTGCCCAAGCCTGAAGAAATTTACCGGAATTAAAATAATGATTTTACCGTTATACAATACATAGCCTAATACCCTACCACATATTACACACGGCAGAAAAACATAAACACATAGATTTAAGATGTCTTTGGTACTTAATTTGTCTAGCCTACTGGACTGTATAATTATGCATACAAACTTTCTACCTAGTCTGGGAGAGAACGTATAGGCCTAGGCAATGCTGTTGATTGTGCAAAGCGGCTTACATTGATTGTGCAAGGCGGCTTACAGAGTTATCCTACAATCATAGTGAATATGTATTTGATTTGCCTAGTACTAGGCCAATTTGATATTTTCATAATTAATAGTCTGACACAGTACCTGTAGCTGCAGAATATGTAACCACCATGTATTTCCATCTCCACCTCTCTCTTTTTCATGACTTTCCTGAGAACACAGAAATAGGGGCTGTCAACAGTTTAATTAAACACACTACATGACCAAAAGTGCTCGTTGAACATCTCTTTCCGCACTCTTCTAGGAAGGCTTTCCACTAGATGTTGGAACATTGCTACGGGGATTTGCATTAGTGAGGTCGGGCACTGATGTTGGGCGATTAGGCCTGGCTCGCGGTCAGTGTTCCAATTCATCCCAAAGGTGTTTTATGGGGTTGAGGTCAGGGCTCTGTGCAGGCCAGTCAAGTTCTTCCACACCAATCTTGACAAACCATTTCTGTAATGACCTCACTTTGTGAACGGGGGCATTGTCACACTGAAACAGGAACAAGCCTTCCCCAAACTGTTGCCACAAAGTTGGAAGCTAGAATTGTCTAGAATATCAGTGTATGGTGTTTAGATTTTCCTTCACTGGAACTAAGAGGCCTAGCCCGAACCATGAAAAACAACCCCAGACCATTATTCCTCCTCCACCAAACTTCGGGAATCCGCCAAACCCAGATTTGTCTGTTGGACTGCCAGATGGTGAATCGTGATTCATCACTCCTGAGAACGCATTTCCACTGCTTCAGAGTCCAATGGCAGCAAGCTTTACACCACTCCAGCCAACACTTGGCATTGTACATGGTGATCTTAGGCTTGTGTGCAGTTGCTTGGCCATGGAAACCAATTTCATGAATCTCTCGATGAACAATTATTGTGCTGACATTGCTTCCAGAGGAAGTTTGGAACTCGACAGTGATTGTTGTAACCGAGGACAGACGATTTTTACGTGCTACACGCATCAGCACTCGGCGGGCCCGTTCTGTGAGCTTGTGTGGCCTACCACTTCACGGCTGAGCCGTTGTTGCTCCTAGATGTTTCCACTTCCCAATTACAGCACTTACAGTTGACCGGGGCATTTCTGGTAGGGCAGAAATTTGACAAACTGACTTGTTGGAAAGATGGCATGATATGACGGTGCCACGTTGAAAGTCCCTGAGCACTTCAGTAAGTCCATTCTACTGCCAATGTTTGTCTATGGAGATTGCATGACTGTGTGCTGCATTTTATACACCTGCCAGAAACAGGAGTGGCTGAAATAGCCCAATCCACTAATTTGAAGGAATGTCCACATACTTTTGTATATATAGTGTATGTTTCATTGTAAAAACATGTTACTATCGATGGTCCCGAACAGATTTCTCAAATGAAGCGCTGGGTAGCTGCAGGAACATGGTTGGAGAGCCCATGGCATACAGAGTTTGGCAGGAATATCTGACGGACAGCGAGAGGCTGCAAGCTCCTCAAACATTGGTTGATGCGTGTAGTGAAATAAGTGTTCTGATAAGCCCGGACATTTCTTTATGCAATCCCGTGTGAAAGCAGAGTTTTGATGGTTGCCACTTAAAAGAGTTCCCATCATGCAGCCCATACATGTTTGATTTCTAAGACATTCTAAGGTTTGTATCATTCACAATGAAATTTGCCAAGTAACTCTAAATCTACTATACGGGACCTGTTTCAAATAATAACTTGTATGGTCAACATAGCCACTTCATATGCGCATATTTTCTATTTTATTCGGCTCAAGTTCAATTATATTCTTCTCACTATAAAATCATATAATATAAAATAATGGCACGGGACTTATAAACATATCTAGTCTTCTAAATGAACTAGACCACAGCCTATGGCATGGAGCATAGCCAGATAATATACAGTAGGCCGACTAATTTTCTTTTCATCTGAAATACATTTTCTTCATATCATAATGGTTGTTTAGACCTGCCTAAAATAAATAATGGATTCATTGTGATGGTGTATATTCAATTGATTTGTCAGATGTTTTTAAATGCATCAGCGGCTTGTATGTGCGTGAGACCGGCAGTCATTTGCATGACAATAGCCGACTGACAACATTTCATGACCACCACAGCCCTAAGATGGACCAGCCCATTTGGCATTTGTCCGAAAAGCCCTATGGCCAGTCCATTTCTGCCTAAAAGAGCTAGCTGTATTGCCGAGCTAGATGTACTCCCTCCCGGTCTCGCCCCCCCTACGACTGCCCATCAGGACAGCCTTGTACAACAAAGTGCAGGCTTTTGTTCCATCAGCCATTGTGAGCCAGTACACACATATACACACACAGCCTGACCTTTAGGGGTGTAAGTAACAGCGGTGTGTGGACATGAAACAGCACACTGATGTAATACACACACACACTGATGTAATACACACACACACACACACACACACACACACACACACACACACACACACACACACACACACACACACACACACACACACACACACACACACACACACACACACACACACACACACACACACACACACACAGACTGATGTAATACAGTCTCAGCTCAGGGACACACTGCTCACAATGCCACGACAGCCTCTGAGGTCTGTGCTGCTTTCAGCATACAGTATGACAAGCCTTTTGTAACTGTTCTGACAGCATTGCGGTATGCACTTTACAGCAGCGAGCACATGTGGTTTTTGTAGTCTTTATCCACTAAAAGTATAATTTTCTCTCGGGCTACAGCACCCAAAGTATGTCTTTACTGTCTTGTTGGTACGCCAGACTTTTCAGTTCAATAGGTTACATATCAGGCCACTTAAACTAAAGTGTTACGCCGTCTATTTCTCATTATCGTCACATTTTTCCTACAAGCAGATAAAAAAAAAGGGTGTATTAAGCAAAAGATGCTGGTTATCACCACCACCTCAGCCTTCATCCAGGGTCATGTAATGTGGAGGTTATCAGGTTTTGAACGCTACACTGAGAGACCCAGAGAGAATCCTGGGACAGAGGGAGAGGAAGAGAGATAGCGAAGGAAGGAGCGAGAGGGCATTGTGAGGAACAGGACTTGGCACCCGAGCGTTGAGAACCATAAATGATATAGAGATTTGCAAATGGAAGCCATTTTCTCCTCCCTGTAACCCTTCCTCTCCTCCTCTCATCCCTCCATCCCTTGGCCTGAATTATGTAAGACAAAAACTTTCCTTTAAAAATGTAAATTAATAAAGTTTTTATGACCATGGAAGTCTCAAGACAATGCCACAGTGAAACCAAAACACCCACAATGATTGTGTGTGTGCGTGCGTGTGTGTGTATGTGTGCGTGCTACTGTAGCCTACACTCACTTGTCCTGCCAATTAGAGCATAAGCTGACCATGCTGTAAATATTTAAATGTGCGGATCACATATTGTATACTTTAAAGCATTAACCAGCCGACCGAACATGCTGCTCTGCGTAGAGGTCACGACCAGGTTCTCCGCTGCCCACTCTAATGCAATGTGAAGTTACACTTACTGCTGGCTGGGGAGCACAGGCTTCAGTAGGCTCAGTGGGAGGTTTTAACTGATATGAGTTGGCCAGGAGTTTTTCCTGACCTCTTGACCCGCGCATGACAAACTCCAGGCTCCTAGTTGTAGGTTATATGAGACCAGAGTTTTTCCTGAACAGGCTCAGGACAAATGATTGGCCTTAATCTTACTCAACAGACACACTGTGGATTGCAGTGGTATGTTCCTTTGCTTGTTTTCAGGGTATTGTATTCCCTGGGTATCCCCATTCTTTCATTGAGCAAGTGATTGAAAATGGATGAAACAACATGAGAGTAAGTGCAAGGTAAGAGCATGTACAGTAGAGTTAACTAACAACAGACAGACGAGGGTCCCTACAGTCTGAGGGACAGAAAGAGCATAGCTCCTTAAGAGCCCCTCCAGCAGTACAGAGAATATCCTTCATTCTCGCGGTCTTCTATCGATTGGTGTCTGATGCTTCAAAATCGCCCCCCACGAAGAGTTTCTAGCTGGTGTCATTTAAATGTAGGCTGGGCTCCCGTGAATGTGTCCTTAAGCTACATATGCATATTTACGACCAGTGCACTTTGGAAAGGGCCCTTGTTGCAACTTCCATCACACGCCTTTCAGGGCTGGTGTCTTAATTTGACTCAAGTTGACACTGGCATCTCTTTCTCTATGTCTCTTTAAAATAATAAGTCCTTCATCCTCATTTGGGACGCATGAATAAGTCACAGCCGGTTGTGTTTTTTGTGGAAAAGGATGAAAAAAAAACAACGGAAAGAGGAATACTTGAACTTTTATAAAAGTTTGGTCTTTGATTGGAAAGGGATAGGCAGTCTTTGTGAACGTTCCCTTCTGTTCCTCCATGATCCAAGCTTGCCCAAGGAGAAGTGGCAGGAATGAAAGCACACACAGACACACAACCACACATGCATGCAGGCACACACGCATGCAGGCACACACACACACACACAGGGCTAAAATCGTGTGTGTGGGCCAGGGCTCTGTTCGCCTCCATAGAACAAAAAGCCAGGTCCTGTAACAGTGAATTATTTAATGGCTGCTGCCTGCTAGACTCTCTTGGCTAACAGACGGCTGCTCTGCTTATGACCTTGTTGCGTAACATTCTTTTCCCACTGCTCTCTCTCTCTCTCTCTCTCTCTCTCTCTCTCTCTCTCTCTCTCTCTCTCTCTCTCTCTCTCTCTCTCTCTCTCTCTCTCTCTCGCTCTCTCTCTCTCTCTCTCTCTCTCTCTCTCTCTCTCTCTCTCTCTCTCTCTCTCTCTCTCTCTCTCTCTCGTGGGTTCAGAGTTGGAGCTTTTGCGTGTGCTTGTGGTCACGTTGAGTGCACAACTCAGCTGGATAAATATCAGTTATGCTGTTAGTTAACGTCCTCCTTGTGGTATTAGCAGGTGTGAAGATGGTTGCAGCTTTGGTGGGGGGTGGAGGCGTGGGATGGGTGGAAGTATATCACAGAGCCAATGGTTACGGCGTGGGGCCTATGGGAGTGCAAAGTCAAATGTGATGATCAAGGCGGAATAGAGACCGAGGACAAGTTTCAGAATGCCAGTTAGATAAAGTAAAGAGTTAAAATTCAGTTGAAAAAAGGACCTCCCCCTTCAAAGGGCTCCAGACCACAAGTGAAGTGGGAGAGATAATATGTTCTGTGTTAATAAAGAAAGCAGAGCTGGTGTTTTTAAAGGTCACACCTCTTCAACAGGAAATGTATCTGTGCAGAGGTGATATGTTTCCATCTTTGGTGATTAATTACTGGTGATCAGCTACATGTATAGTCAAGCGACTGCTGTTGACACAACAGTGAGATAGACTTACTGTATGTACAGGCCCGTTGCTCCTCAGGCCTCACAACATAATTTATTAAGTTCTTCTTACTATGCTCTTCTCATCAAGCTCAAACTCTTTCTCCTTCACCCTCTACCATCTGCAGCTATATGTACTGTCTCTCTCTTTCTCCTTCACCCTCTACCATCTGCAGCTATATGTACTGTCTCTCTCTTTCACCTTCACCCTCTACCATCTGCAGCTATATGTACTGTCTCTCTTTCTCCTTCACCCTCTACCATCTGCAGCTATATATACTGTCTCTCTCTTTCTCCTTCACCCTCTACCATCTGCAGCTATATGTACTGTCTCTCTCTTTCTCCTTCACCCTCTACCATCTGCAGCTATATGTACTGTCTCTCTTTCTCCTTCACCCTCTACCATCTGCAGCTATATGCACTGTCTCTCTCTTTCTCCTTCACCCTCTACCATCTGCAGCTATATGTACTGTCTCTCTCTTTCTCCTTCACCCTCTACCATCTGCAGCTATATGTACTGTCTCTCTCTTTCTCCTTCACCCTATACCATCAGCAGCTATATGTACTGTCTCTCTCTTTCTCCTTCACCCTCTACCATCTGCAGCTATATGTACTGTCTCTCTCTTTCTCCTTCACCCTCTACCATCTGCAGCTATATGTACTGTCTCTCTCTTTCTCCTTCACCCTATACCATCTGCAGCTATATGTACTGTCTCTCTTTCTCCTTCACCCTATACCATCTGCAGCTATATGTACTGTCTCCCTTTCTCCTTCACCCTATACCATCTGCAGCTATATGTACTGTCTCTCTCTTTCTTCTTCACCCTCTACCATCTGCAGCTATATGTACTGTCTCTCTCTTTCTCCTTCACCCTCTACAGCTATATGTACTTCCTCTCTTTCTCCTTCACCCTCTACCATCTGCAGCTATATGTACTGTCTCTCTCTTTCTCCTTCACCCTCTACCATCTGCAGCTATATGTACTGTCTCTCTCTTTCACCTTCACCCTCTACCATCTGCAGCTATATGTACTGTCTCTCTTTCTCCTTCACCCTCTACCATCTGCAGCTATATATACTGTCTCTCTCTTTCTCCTTCACCCTCTACCATCTGCAGCTATATGTACTGTCTCTCTCTTTCTCCTTCACCCTCTACCATCTGCAGCTATATGTACTGTCTCTCTCTTTCTCCTTCACCCTCTACCATCTGCAGCTATATGCACTGTCTCTCTCTTTCTCCTTCACCCTCTACCATCTGCAGCTATATGTACTGTCTCTCTCTTTCTCCTTCACCCTCTACCATCTGCAGCTATATGTACTGTCTCTCTCTTTCTCCTTCACCCTCTACCATCTGCAGCTATATGCACTGTCTCTCTCTTTCTCCTTCACCCTCTACCATCTGCAGCTATATGTACTGTCTCTCTCTTTCTCCTTCACCCTCTACCATCTGCAGCTATATGTACTGTCTCTCTCTTTCTCCTTCACCCTCTACCATCTGCAGCTATATGTACTGTCTCTCTCTTTCTCCTTCACCCTCTACCAACTGCAGCTATATGTACTGTCTCTCTCTTTCTCCTTCACCCTCTACAGCTATATGTACCTCCTCTCTCTTTCTCCTTCACCCTCTACCATCTGCAGCTATATGTACTGTCTCTCTCTTTCTACTTCACCCTCTACCATCTGCAGCTATATGTACTGTCTCTCTCTTTCTCCTTCACCCTCTACCATCTGCAGCTATATGTACTGTCTCTCTCTTTCTCCTTCACCCTCTACCATCTGCAGCTATATGTACTGTCTCTCTCTTTCTCCTTCACCCTCTACCATCTGCAGCTATATGTACTGTCTCTCTCTTTCTCCTTCACCCTCTACCATCTGCAGCTATATGTACTGTCTCTCGCTTTCTCCTTCACCCTCTACCATCTGCAGCTATATGTACTGTCTCTCTCTTTCTCCTTCACCCTCTACCATCTGCAGCTATATGTACTGTCTCTCTCTTTCTCCTTCACCCTCTACCATCTGCAGCTATATGTACTGTCTCTCTCTTTCTCCTTCACCCTCTACCATCTGCAGCTATATGTACTGTCTCTCTCTTTCTCCTTCACCCTCTACCATCTGCAGCTATATGTACTGTCTCTCTCTTTCTCCTTCACCCTCTACCATCTGCAGCTATATGTACTGTCTCTCTCTTTCTCCTTCACCCTCTACAGCTATATGTACTGTCTCTCTCTTTCTACTTCACCCTCTACCATCTGCAGCTATATGTACTGTCTCTCTCTTTCTCCTTCACCCTCTACCATCTGCAGCTATATGTACTGTCTCTCCCTTTCTCCTTCACCCTCTACCATCTGCAGCTATATCTACTGTCTCTCTCTTTCTCCTTCACCCTATACCATCTGCAGCTATATGTACTGTCTCTCTCTTTCTCCTTCACCCTCTACCATCTGCAGCTATATGTACTGTCTCTCTCTTTCTCCTTCACCCTATACCATCTGCAGCTATATGTACTGTCTCTCTCTTTCTCATTCACCCTCTACCATCTGCAGCTATATGTACTGTCTCTCTCTTCTCCTTCACCCTCTACCATCTGCAGCTATATGTACTGTCTCTCTCTTTCTCCTTCACCCTCTACCATCTGCAGCTATATGTACTGTCTCTCTCTTTCTCCTTCACCCTCTACCATCTGCAGCTATATGTACTGTCTCTCTCTTTCTCCTTCACCCTCTACAGCTATATGTACTGTCTCTCTCTTTCTACTTCACCCTCTACCATCTGCAGCTATATGTACTGTCTCTCTCTTTCTCCTTCACCCTCTACCATCTGCAGCTATATGTACTGTCTCTCTCTTTCTCCTTCACCCTCTACCATCTGCAGCTATATGTACTGTCTCTCTCTTTCTCCTTCACCCTCTACCATCTGCAGCTATATGTACTGTCTCTCTCTTTCTCCTTCACCCTCTACCATCTGCAGCTATATGTACTGTCTCTCCCTTTCTCCTTCACCCTCTACCATCTGCAGCTATATGTACTGTCTCTCTCTTTCTCCTTCACCCTCTACCATCTGCAGCTATATGTACTGTCTCTCTCTTTCTCATTCACCCTCTACTATCTGCAGCTATATGTACTGTCTCTCTCTTTCTCATTCACCCTCTACAGCTATATGTACTGTCTCTCTCTTTCTCCTTCACCCTCTACCATCTGCAGCTATATATACTGTCTCTCTCTTTCTCATTCACCCTCTACAGCTATATGTACTGTCTCTCTCTTTCTACTTCACCCTATACCATCTGCAGCAATATGTACTGTCTCTCTGTCTCTGCTGCTGTCCGCTCTGTGTTCGCAACTGTAGAGACCGGTCAGCTGAGTTGAAGGTTGCCAGGAAGACATGTCAGTCTTGGTGTTTCCCAGCTCAGACTAATCTGACCACTTGTGGTCATTGTACAACCAGCTCTAATGGTGATCTTTTCACAGGCTTACCATTGTGGTTTGTGGCCTATAGACTAGACTACAGCCCTGGCCTAAAACCATGTCGCTCCAAAGAACAGCAGTAGACTACTATAGGCCTAGCCAAAAACGATGTCTATGTCACTGCACAGAGTAGCAGTATAGTAGTCTTTTACTGTTCAATAACTTCACAGTGCCTCAGCCTAATAGGGCCAGGGTTATTTATTACATTTGCTTTTTGTTGTTGTTAGTACTCACAACCCACGGTCACAGGATGGGTTGATGCAAAGCCCTTGTCCTCAACTTAAATAGACCCTTGTCTCTTCTACCACTACTCTCTCGATCGCTCATCCTTCTTCTACTGTTCTCTCGCTCTGTTCCTTCTATCCTTCCATCTCTCTCCATTGTGTTACAGAGACTTCACATCATAGCCTTCCTGGCAGTGTGTATAGGTACTGTATCCCAAATGCCACCCTATTCCCTATATAGGGCACTACTTTTCACCATGGGCAAAAGTAGTGCCTCATATCGGAACTAGGGTACTATTTGAGACGCAGCCCTGGCCTCATGGCCATGCATTTTACATTTTACATTTGAGTCATTTAGCAGATGCTCTTATCCAGAGTGACTTACAATTAGTCCATTCATCTTAGCTGGGTGAGAAAACCACATATCACAGTCATAGCGAGCAGCAAGTACATTTTCCCCCATGCAGCCTCAATAGTTCCTTATCTCAGTTTTCAACAAGCTAATTAAAACGTATTTGCCAAGGACAAGGTGCCTCTCTCTCTATAGACAGGAAAAAGTAAAGTCTCTTTCAAAGTAACATTTTAAAAAAGGATAGAAGAGGATAAAGGAGCACGTAAACAAAACACGTGTAAGTTGAATTGAACGTGAACCACACAATGATGCCACAGCCATGGCCATCCTTGATGGATAAACATGACGGGGCCTTTGTTTTGCCCTGTTACCGCCTTGCCTCTCCTATATAACACATGTATATTTAGATGGCGTTCATTTGCCTCTTTCTCCCGGTAATGTCATTAGCTCCTCCAACAGGTGTGGTGCATGACAGCCACTACCCCCACCACCTCCACCGCCACCTCTCCTGACACTGTCTCCTCACCTGCAGGCAGTAAGCCTTAACAATCTCTTTCTCTAGCACGCTGACAGTGGGGCTCTTTTTGTTCACCATGTGTTAGGTGGTTAGGGAGAGGGTCATGTATTTATTCATCACCGCCACAGTCGCTATGATGTACACAGTGCTATTTCTACTTCTACTTGTTGTTTTTTTAGGACCATTTCCATCATTTTATTTCACTTAGTTCTGAATCTTGGCGCTGGGAGCCTAAGACGTTCACTTTACCCTGCAATCACGCCTGCAACCCTGTACACGTGACTATTAAAGACTCGGAATCGGAATCTAAAACAGAGGGAAAAAAACTCCTGCAAGTCAAAAGTCACAACGAAACTTCCCTGTGGCGATTAAAGAGACGCTAGCTCATTTAAAGGAGATTGTGAAGTCTCCCTGATAAACAACAGTCCGGAATATTAGTCTACCATTCTTATTGTTTTGCACATCGCCATTGCGAACGCCAAGACAGAGCTACCGTAAGAGGGCAAATGCACATTGTGCACAATGGACTAGTGGTGCTTGCTGCACAAAGACAACAGACGTGTAGTGCCTGAGCTGCACACAGTAGAAGGAAAAGTAGACCTATGTCTATTTTATGGGTCCATGTTGTCATTGTCTTCTGGCAGTTTTGTGATGAGGTTGGAGAATAACAACAGGCGGTTACAGTTACAGCACTTCAACCAGACCCAGGACCACACAGTCAGGACATCAACTCAAATGGCAGACAGACATAACATCATATACTCTCAGTCGGATTCAGAATTTGAATCAGTGTCTCTGGTGATTGAGACAAAGAAGAGGGGGGACTCTGCTCGGTTAAAAGTTCTGATACGCGAACCCCCTGAGAGCGGCCTACATCATCTACTGAATATCTCAGCCCTGTATCCGTGTCAGAGAGACAGGAAGAGTGAGAGAGAGAGAGCCTGTCTGAGAGAGAGAACGAGAGAGACTCCCCACTGTTCAGCGCTAATGAATATTAAGAGATACATTTTCCTCAGTGTGAAGGGTCCCTTTATATATTCTCTTTATTGTTTTAAAACTCTCTCCCTCCCTCTTTCTCTCTTGTGTAATTGCTCTCGCTCTCTTTCCCCTCTCTCCCTCTCTCTCTTTCTCTCTGTCACGTCACGTTTCAGAGAATCACTCGTTTCATTTTGCGTTCCTCAACTTGCATAAAGCTTGCACCATTACAGGATGCTGACCCGTCTAAAACGCAGGAAAATTAGTGAACGTGATACACAGGGAAAGAGCTTAGCTACAATCAGAAAACACACAATCTTTGAATTGATTTCAGAATAACAAAAAAATGAATAACAATGTTTTTTTGTAACATATGAACTAGCACTGGGAGATCCCTCAGTATTACCTTCGTTACCTTTGTTGACATCATAGAATTAGGAATCAGAATACCTAATAGGATCTCTATGGTTGACACGTTATCACGATGACTGCTGCATTGTGTATCTTCCCATACTGAAAGTCATCTAAAAGCAAACAAAAATATGTTTTATTTGTAGACCTTATTAACCTTAGAGTTCCTTGGCAATTAAGCCATTACAACTCAACTGATTCAAGAGGCCTGATTTAAAAACATTTTCCAGCTATTTACTACACCGCTGATCTTTAAAACCACTGACACACACACACACACACACACTGCCTCACACAGCGGCCGTGCAAACAGATTATTTTTTATCAATGTCAAACTTCAATGGCACTCCGCATCTGATAAGGTATGGTTTTAATAAGTGATGCAGGAGCAGCCAGCCTGTATGGTCCAATTTAGTCCCTGTGTGTGTGTGTGTGTGTGTGTGTGTGTGTGTGTGTGTGTGTGTGTGTGTGTGTGTGTGTGTGTGTGTGTGTGTGTGTGTGTGTGTGTGTGTGTGTGTGTGTGTGTGTGTGTGTGTGTGTGTGTGTGTGTGTCCTCAGTCTGGATGCAATCAAGCTACCAGAGTGCATATAGTGGGTGATGTCAGCACTCCACCCATAAGTCTCCTGAAAACGTGTGTTTTGGGACCGAGAGGAAATACGTTCCTAGCGTATCAGGAACGTGCTCGCTGGCTTCAAACGTAGCTAATACTTAGGAAAAGTTTTTTTTTTTTTGGTAATGCTAACCCATTTGCAATCCCTTTAACCTTGCTAGCTAGCTTGCTGGCTTACTGCAAAGGTTAGCTGGCTAGTTAGCTACAGTAGTTAGCTATTTTGCCTATTCCACCATTTGCAGAATGCATACTTGCATTTTAGTATAGTGTGGGAAAAGGGAATCGGGACAAAATGTGGACATGGTGGACACATTTAAATGTAAGAGTACACACATGATTTGTTTGGAATTCCAGGATCCAAACTCCATGATCAGAATACAAAAACGGCATTAACTGTCAAGTCTAGACATGGCCTTAGATGTTGGCTGCATGGAAGGAGTCTATAATGTTTCCATAAACCCTCACTAGAGGTGCTAATGGCTAAAGAAATGCCATGGTCAGAGTCACACCCAATCTGCACATTTATCAGTGATTACTGATGGCACAATGATATGACTGGGACATTTAATTAATGGTGGATGTGTTTGTTTTTCTTCTGACTTTAGCTGGGCCTGTTCTTACTGAAGCAGCGCCACAAAGCGTTCTTTTTTAGAACAAATGTTGCAGAAGAAGCGAACTCCTTCGTAGGCGACTCTTTCGTCCGCGCATCCAGGGTGGCTGGTGTAACTGTATACATAGCTGGCTGTTTAAACCTGTCTGAAAACAGCCTATACTATATCTTTGTCTCTAAAAAAAAATATCTGAGTTGCATGCGTTTGAACAAGACACAGGAAGCGTGAGCTCCTTTCTTTAATATATAAACAACTTTTGGAAAGCTCATATTCTGAGCTTGCCATTATAAAAGTATGGCCCACAGATCTGCTTAAATCTGAAAAAGCTTTTAACTGGAACATAATATGGAAACATATGACCTTGGCATCCAAAGCATTAATTTATACATTTTAAGTTTGTCCACAGACTGTCTTTAACAATAAGGAAGTGTTTTTCAATGATATTGGCCCCAACTCCCAACTGTTCAGTGTGTTCCCTAAATCAGGTAGGCACATTCATATGATGTGGGAGTGCCTTGCAGTTAAATGCTTCTGGGGAAAAGTTGCAAAATGTATTATGAAGTGCATGAATGAAAAAATTCTGATGATAGCCCCTTGAATTCGGATGATAGCCCCTTGAGTTCTGATGATAGCCCCTTGAATCTCTCAATCAATCTGATTGCGGTGGGGTGGGGGGCTCTGGGTTGGGAAGGAGGATGCAGGTGGGTGGATGGTGACTGAATGAGTTGGGCTTATCTTTGTGTGCATTTCTTTGATCATTTTCTTTTTAATCTGTAACCCCCCTTAAAAAACAAGTCACGGGAAGCATGTGCTCCTTTAGTTGGCTTCCTGTAGACAGAATAAAACAGGGTTGGGTGGATTACTTGAGAAATGTACTAGCCTAATTTGTAAGCCTACTAATACATTTATTAATAAATTAAAAAACTTTCACACATTCAATAGCCTAGAATAAACAAAGGAAGAAACCGAAAGTTATTTTAACCTGGTAACAATGAATTTGCTTTCAATTTGCTCTAGAATCTAATAATCAATAATAAACTAGGCCTTCGATATTTCCAAGAAAAGTAGACTGAAACAGTTTATGCTGGATAAGAATTGCGGCTTGCGACTTGTTCTGACCGATCCGCTCAGACTTGACAGCAGCACACCAAATCTGTCAATCAAATGGAGGAGTATTAGGCTGCTAGTGATTGGCACTGAAATGGCTGTGTTTACACAGGCAACCAAATTCTGATCTTTTGCCCAATTATTGGCAAAAGTGCTGATCTGATTGGTCAAAATGGAATTCATTTTGGATAACAAACATGTACAACAAAATGTACAATGTGGACCCAGAGGATATCACTTAAAAGTATAAATAAATATGCTTGTTTCCAAAGTGGTCCTTGATGGTAAAAACAATAACACATACAGTGCATTCGGAAAGTATTCAGACCCCTTCACTTTTTCCAAATTTTGTTACGTTACAGCCTTATTATAAAAAGGATTAAAAAGAAAATGTTCCTCGTCAATCTACACACAAAACCCCATAATTACAAAGTGAAAACAGGTTTTTAGAAATGTTTGCACATCTATTAAAAATGTAAAACAGAAATACCTTATTTACATAAGTATTCAGACCCTTAGCAATGGGACTCAAAATTAAGCTTAGGTTCATCCTGTTTCCATTGATCATCTTTGAGATGTTTCTACAGCTTGATTGGAGTCCACCTGTGGTAAATTCAATTGATTGGACATGATTTGGAAAGGCACACACCTGTCTATATAAGGTCCCACAGTTGACAGTGCATGTCAGAGCAAAAACCAAGCCATGAGGTTGAAGGAATTGTCTGTAGAGATCCGAGAGAGGATTGTGTCAAGGTACACATCTGGGGAAGGGTACCAACAATTTTCTGCAGCATTGAAGGTCCCCAAGAACACAGTGGCCTACATCATTCTTAAATGGAAGAAGTTTGGAACCACCAAGACTCTTCCTAGAGCTGGCCGCCCGGCCAAACTGAGCATTCAGGGGGAGAAGGACCTCCACTGTGAAGATGGAAGAACCTTCCAGAAAGACAACCATCTCTGCACCACCCCAACAATTAGGCCTTTATGGTAGAGTGGTCAGGCGGAAGCCACTCCTCAGTAAAAGGCACATGACAGCCCACTTGGAGTTTGCCAAAAGGCACCTAAAGTCTCTCAGACCATGAGGAACAAGATTCTCTGGTCTAATGAAACCAAGATTAAACTCGTTGGCCTGAATGCAAAACGTCACGTCTGGAGGAAACCTGGCACCATCCCTACGGTGAAGCATGGTGGTGGCAGCATCATGCTGTGGGGATGTTTTTCAGCAGCATGGAGACTGGTCAGAATCGAGGGAAAGATGAACGGTGCAAAGTATAGAGAGATCCTTGTTGAAAACCTGCTCCAGAGTGCTCAGAACCAAAGACTGGGGCGAAAGTTCACATTCCAACAGGACAACGACCCTAAGCACACAGCCAAGACAATGCAGGATTGGCTTCGGGAAAAGTGTCTGAATATCCTTGAGTTGCCCAGCCCGGACTTGATCCCGATCTAACATCTCTGGAGAGACCTGAAAATAGCTGTGCAGCAACGCTCCCCATCCAACCTTTCAGAGCTTGAGAGGATCTACAGAGAAGAATGGAAGAAATTCCCCAAATACAGGTGTGCCAAGCTTGTAGCATCATACCCAAGAAGATTGTAATTGCTGCCAAAGGTGCTTCAACAAAGTACTGAGTAAAGGATCTGAATACTTATGTAAATGTAATATTTCAGAGTTTTCATTTGTAATACGTTTGCAAAAAAATTATTAACCTGTTTTTGTCTTTTGATTATGGGGTATTGTGTGTTGTCCATTTTAGAATAAGGCTGTAACGTAACAAAATGTGGAAAAAGTGAAGGGTTCTGAATACTATATAATGATTAAAAGGCAAGACAATATTACAAACAACCATAAATACTTACATTTATATTGACATCCTAGAAAGTAACAATATTCAAATGCACTTTTCCCTAACCTTAAAAATCAACCATATTAATTTCACATTGGTCCCAAGACCAATTAGTAGGAGAAAAGAAGTATGATTGTGCTGCCTGTGTAAAAACACAGCCTATTGAAAGTCTGACTGTGGCCTATTAATGGTCTACTTAAAAATAAAAATAAATTGAATGAAAAGAAGTTGGAATGTGACTGACCTACACAGGTAGGAAATGTCCAGAAAAGTGTGTGCTGATTGACTAGTAGGCTAGGTGTGAATATTCTGAAAGAGTCATTCTAATCAATCATCTGAATACCTAATACACAGGGATGGACACCTGGTGGGCCACCAAGGGGACAATTTATCAATATCCCTAAATTGATGTTGGTCATCTGCTATTGTCTGCTCGATTTAAAGCAGGGTCTAGTAAGATTTAACAGAGAAAGGGAGGTTTAGAACGGGATTCGTTTTTTCTAATCTGCCCTCTGTAATTATTTTTCTTTCATTCAATTGCGTTATGACGGAGGCCTGGGGGTTTTTGTTCCAGGCATGAAGACATTTCAACATCATGTCTAGATGATAAAAGGCTACACTGATTTCTCGTGCGTAGCTGCCAAACGTATAGGTGTCCCCATAATATTTAAATTGAGTCGGTGTGATCATAATAATAATTTCAGCGATCCACGGTAGCTGTCCCTCCTAATGAAAAGGCCCCCCGTCCCGCTGACGTGAGCTGTTAAGCAGCGTACTTACCGTACTCTTGAGATGCATTTGTGGATGAGAAAGTCAACTTACTTTGTCTCTCTAAAATCTCAACGTTTCCATTTCTGTACAAAGTCTTTTGTACCAATGTCGTCATTTTACCAGATATTTTCACATGAACTGCATTACTGAATGCATTTCTGTAGGCTATATGTACAATATTCTGCCCATGTGAACATTTTTAATTTAGGCCCCCCCAAAAAACAGCCATAAGTGTTTTAATGAAAAGCAGAAAACACTACAGGGGAAACTCGAGGTATTGTAGCCTACAGTGCGCCAAAAGTGAGTGTACTGAGAGCTCTGTATGCAGTGTTGGACCCTCACTGACTGGTTTTGCAAACATATACAAACTTCAAAATGTGCACCTCGAAGGACATTAAGCATATTGCACATTCCAGCGTATGCTTTTTTCCCAAAAAGTTCTGGGTCTGCATCCCAAATGACAACAGGACTCCATCCCAAATGGCACCATATCCCCTACATAGTGCAGTAATTTTGACCAGAGCCCTATTCGGTAAACAACAGACCTGTTGCGTTATTGGCAGGTTGGTTGTAGCTAAACAGCTAATTAGCCAGTGTTGATTTTTCAGTGTGACATTTCTGGTGTCGACTCAGGAGTTAAATTCACTCTGTAAGAGTGAGATTAAAACTCAATGGTGTAAAAGAACACCCAGTGTTGGTGTTAGTAACCAGAGTTATTATTTTACACTTGGGAGAGTAAAACAGTCCCATTTTTTGGGGATTGTTTAATATCTGTGTTTTTACATGTACATTGATTGATACATCTTATACTACACAAAGATAAATAACATACATTTTTCTAAACTAACGCAATCAGTTAGTTAGATTTATTGCACTCGTTAATGAAAGTCATTCTGAATGGATAGCCCACCTGTTGGATATCCTAACTCTGGAATATCATAACTCTGGCTGGATTCCAATAGGAATTACACATCACTTTGCAAGCCAGCATAATGTGACTTGGAGGCCTGATGTGTTCAGTAAACCAGGAGTTCCCTAACACCACTCGTTTAGGGTCATTTTAAACCATAAACTAGGCCAATAAGTAAGACCTCATGATCAACACTCAGTGGCCAGTTTTCTAGTACCGGGTCAGACCACCCCTTTGCATCCAGAAATGGCTGAATTATTCGGGGCATGGAAACGTTGCTCAATTGGTATCAAGGGACGTAATGTGTGCAAGGAAAACATTCCCCACACGATTACACCTCCGCCACCAGCCTCTACCGTTGACACCAGGCAGGATGGGGCCATGGACTCCAAATCCTGACACTGCCATCAGCATTACGCAACAGGAACCGGGATTCGTGAGACCAGACAATGTTTTTCCACTCCTCAGTTGTCCAGTGTTGGTGATCGCGTGCCCGCTAAAGCCGCTTCTTCTTGTTTTTAGCTGATAGGAGTGGAACCTTGTGTGGCCGTCTACTGCAATAGCCCATCCGTGACAAGAACCGACAAGTTGTTTGTCCAAGATGCCGTTCTGCACACCGCTGTTGTACTGCGCCATTATTTGCCTGTGTGTGTGGCCCTCCTGTTAGCTTGCACGATTCTTGCCATTCTCCTTCGATCTCTCATCAACTACAGTATCTGTTTTCGCCCACAGGACTGCTGCTGACTGGATGTTTTTTGTTTGTCACGCCATTCTTGGTAAACACTAGACCAGGGATCATCAACTAGATTTAGCCGCGGTCCTATTTTTGGTTGAGCGAAAGGTCGGGGGGCCGGAACATAATTACAAATAATTTGCAGACTGCTATTTGACAGCAAGAAGCCAAAACAGATGTAATGTTTGACTAAAACAATAATGTCTTGCTTACATTTGTGTATGATAACCTGTCTCTCTATTACGTGTGGGAATACTTTGGGACATATTTCTCAAAATAAAATAAATTGGAGCTGATTTCCATCTTTTATGTCCAACAATGAAAATTTAAAAAAACTAAAACCGTTTTTATGGGGGGCTCAGACAAATTTGGGGGCCAAATGAAAGCACCCGTGGGACGAATTGGGGAACCCTGCCCTAGACACTGTTGTGCGTGAATAGCCCAGGAGGCCGTCTGTTTCTGAGAAACTGGAACTGGCAAGCCTGGTACCGACGATCATACCACACTCAAAGTCGTTAAGGTCACTCATTTTGCCCATTCAATCTAACAGTAACTGAATGCCTCTATGCCTGTCTGCCTGCTTCATATACCAAGCCACGGCCACATGACTCGCTGTCTGTAGCAGCGAACCATTTTCGTGAACGGGATTGTGTACCTAATAAACAGGCCACTGAGTGTGTAATGTATTGTATGTAATGTATTGTATGTAATGTATTGCCATAGTTACATTTTAATAATAACATTTGCCCAGGGACTCACTTGGTGAAAGTCACAGGCCTTGAAAGGAAGGAATTCAACAGCCTCTGTCACTAACAAATACAGTCATACAATTTGCTCAGATGTACTCATACATTGTTAAAACAACAACCAAAAGTGATTTACTGTAAAGCTACAGGTGTTCATATCTCACACTGAAGAAGTGTAACAGAGTCAAAAGTGAGTCCAATTTACTCTAAATCAAGTGTTATGTTTTACACTGTAGGTGTTGCGTATTACTCTACAGTAGCTATGCCAACACCACAATCACGTTCATTTGAACACTTTAAGAGTAAAATGGGGAACTCTGCAACAGTTAAATCTTTAACACTTTCAAAAGTGTTATTTTGGACTCATATGTTCACAGAAAATAGTGAACATTTTACACTTTCAGAGTTAAATGTACACCAATGATTTTGCTATGCAGTCTCAAAATAACCACTACCCATCTTATATAAAATATTATATACTAAACAAAAATATAAATGCAACAATTTCAAAGATTTTACTGAGTTACAGTTCATAGAAGAAGATTAGTCAATAGAAATTAATTAACTAGGCCGTAATCTATGGATTCCGTATGACTGGGCAGGGGCCTGGGACTAAGGAGCCAAGCCCAGCCTATCAGAATTAGTTTTTCCCCACAAAAGGGCTTTATTACACACAGAAATACTTCTCAGTACCCCTCCCCCCTCAGACGATCCTGCAGATGAAGAAGCTGGATGTGGAGGTCCTGGGCTGGCGTGGTTACACATGGTCTGCGATTGTGAGGCCGGTTGGATCTACAGACAAATTCTTAAAAACTACACATTTTAGAGTGGCCCTTTATTGTCCCCGGCACAAGGTGCACCTGTGTGATATGCCACACCTGGATGGATGGATTATCTTGGCAAAGAATACATTCTCACTAACAGGGATGTAAACAAATGTCTTTATTTCAGCTCATGAAACACTTTACATGTTGTGTTAATATTTTTGTTCAGTATAACTCAAATGCCCTGAACTTTTTCTGTCTTCTTTTTGTCTGTTGGTATTAATGTCCTTTGTGTTCATTAAGCAGTTACAGATTTCCCTTTTTTCTCCAGGGCTTAACCCACTCCTTTTAGATATTATTTTGACTATGAAAACAGTTCTGCCCTCAACCACTGCATAATGATTATTGAGGCCTGGGAGCTTGTGGAATTTAATTTCTTTACATAAATCTCCACAATAGGAAAGGAAATTAAAGTTACCATTACTGTCAGGGCATTATCGCATCCCCACTTAACCTGCCATTCACTGTAATGAAATCTCTCTCTCTCTCTCTCTCTCTCTTTCTCTCTCTCTCTCTCTCTCGCTCTCTCTCTCTCAGATGTACTCGGAGGGAAAGTGTCAGTAACATGCATGTCAATCTCTCCTGGCTCAAAGTTGAGAAGAGATTGACTGCATCACCATTGGATTGTGTGCGAGGTGTTGATGTGTTCGGCCACTCATCGGTACAACGCAAGAAATTCAACCAGAGGTCTCTTCACAGTCAGCCATTTTTTCAGCCATTTTATATATCTTGTATTGTACTATGTATTAGACCTAGATATTGTGTGTATGTACGGATATGTAGGCTATGTGTGATATTTTAAATGTATTTATTTCAGTCCTTGACTAATCATGTTCTGTACCATGTATTATGTCCTGTTTCATGTGGACTCCAGGAAGAGTATCTGATGCTTTTGCAGCGACTAATGGGGATCCTAATGAATACCAAAATACCATCCAATAATACAAGCGCAAACTTTTAAGTATAAGTACTTTTTGGGTGGACAAAGGGATTGATTGGTCAATTAACATAAAGGGAAATAGGATAATCTTGAGATATATAACCACTACCTATCATCATGACACAGGTGTTTATTTGAAAGTCATTGTCCAGATCATAAAAGTATCCTCTGTCTCACTCTACCCTAGAGAGACACCGTCAGGAACTTCCAATCCACAACAAAAAAAACACGAATAATCACACACGCGTGCACGCCGACACACACACCACACACAGACGGCTCTGCCCTCCTACACACACAAAACATCCATTACGTTTGCCTGGCCAGGAGTAGCTCATTATTAGGTCATAATGTGAATGATAGACTCATAAAGAACAATGTATTTAGAGAGGGGGAGGGCTGGGGCCAAGGTGGGCCGGGGGGAAGGGGGGGGTGATGGGATGATTTCAGCAGCAGAAGATGGATGAGCCTCAGATAGACAGATCTAATTAGCCCAGAGCTCATTGTCCTATATAAGGAATAGTGTGCCATTTGGAATGTACCCTTAGCCTTCCCTTCCCAGCCGGCTCTTCTGGCAAGCCCCCCGTACAGCAAGGGATGCATCCCAAATGGCACCCAATCCCATGTATAGTGCACTACTTTTGACAAGTTTTGTCAAAAGTAGTGCAATACATAGGAAATAGGGTACAATTTGGTACGAATAACAGGAGCTAGCTTTGGATGATAATCCAGCAGCATTCTTAATGACTACCTCCGATAAAAATAATCTTCGGGGAAGAGTAATCCACACTCTCTCTCCCACACACACACACACACACACACACACACACACACACACACACACACACACACACACACACACACACACACACACACACACACACACACACACACACACACACACACACACACACACACACACACACACACACACACACACACACACACACACACACACACACACACACACACATTTATGCTTTAGTGAAAACTCCACACTGAAAAGATCAGCACAACACTATTTATTCATGCCACAGTCTTGTTGTCATCGCCCTGTGCATTAGATACTGCACGTGATTGTGTTTTCTGTGTTTGTGTGTACATTTGACATTACACAGGGCACACAACACATGTACCATGCTGTTTGTAATTAGATGTAGAAAACAAGAGAAAGAGAGAGAGAGCAATATAGAGAGAGACAGAGAGAAATAGAGCAAGAGAGGGAAAGAGAGAGAGAGAGAGAGCAAGAGAGAGAGAGAGAGAGAGAGCAAGAGAGAGAAACAGAGAGAGAAATAGAGCAAGAGAGGGAAGGAGAGAGAGAAATATGTGGATAGCACAAACGTGAGAGGGAGAGAGAGAGACATAACAGGCAAATTAATCTCAACCTTTAGGGAGAGAGAGAGAAAAAAAAAAGCATTTGCCCTTTGGACGGCTGCCAATGTCTGCCATCATAGAATTTACATCTGTTTACTCTCCTGCTTAAACCCACTCCTCTATTCCTCTGCAGCTGAGCTTCTCTGACCCCTGCTCCCTTTCTCTCTCCCTCCGGCAGTAAAGACCACTTCCCTTTCTCTCTTCCCCTTAGTCTCTCCATCTCTCTCTCTCTGTCTCTCTCTCTCTGTCACTCTCTCTCTCTCTCTCTCTCTCTCTCTCTCTCTCTCTCTCTCTCTCTCTCTCTCTCTCTCTCTCTCTCTCTCTCTCTCTCTCTCTCTCTCTCTCTCTCTCTCCCCCTCTCTTTCCCTCTCTCCCAAGGATTAATATTTTCCTTTTTGTTTCTCTCATTATTGTGAAAGCTCAGATGTTTAACAATTCAGCAGACAAGGTTCAGGGAATTCGTTTAGAAAATATGTTTTAAATTAGACTTTACTGGCTGCCTGGGAATTGTTGTACACTCTTAGAAAAAAAGTGTTCCAAACTGGTTCTTCTGTTGTCCCCATAGGAGAACCCTATTTGGTTCCAGGTAGATCTCTTTTGGGTTCCACTCTTTTTTTCTAAGAATGTGTGATGAGATTTTTTTTACATTTTTATGGCGCTGATTTTATTAGTAGCCTCTTTCATTCCTTCGCCCCTTTCTCTACTCTTCTCCATCCATCCCTAAAACCCTGAATCCCGCTTTCTTTCTTTCTTTCTTTCTTTCTTTCCCTGCTGCACAATTCTCATTGTATTCCCTCTGTGTTTCTCTTCTTCTCTGGGATACTCAGCTGTTTGTTGTGTATCGTAGTGAGAGTTATAATTCCGCTTCTTTCGAATGTAAATTCATACACACAATGATGCACACGCGGAAGGAGTACTGTGCCACAAGGGGGAGACAGGGGCGGACATTTGGCGCTATCTGTTTCTCTCACTACATTCATCAAATTGCAGCCCCTTTCCAGAGCCAGGTTGGGTTATTGATGCTGGGTTATTGAGCTACTGTCAGAGATGGGCAGCATTTCTGTTACATCTATTTAGTGTTACACTTTTTTTATGCCATTAATCACGTCTCTATTTTTTTTTTTATGAACCCATGTTTGGATAAGACAAAGGCGTGGCCTATTGGTGGGTGTGGCTTTCAGATGATTATTTTAGGCCACCCGTGAAAGTAAATGTCATTCCTGTTCATTATTTGAAACTTGCTTCATTTTTTACTGCATGTTACATATTTCAATATTAAATTAATAGGGTTGTCAAATTATACAAATGATTGAATTTAAAGAATGGTCCTTTAACTTGCTAGAATTTGGCTGTAAAAAAAAATATTTTCACATTTAAAAAACACTGCATTGAGTTAGACATACTGCGGTTTTATTGAAAAGGATGGAACTGCAGCATTATCTACATTAGAATGTATTAATAGCGTTCTCACGATAAACAACACAAAAGTCGCTAATATAGTAACGTTTTGTTCCGTTACAGACGGATAAAAAAATGGATATGATCGTTTTCTCCCCTCATCAATCTACACACAATACACCATAATGACAAAGCAAAAGCAGGTTTTTAGATTTTTTTCCTAATTCAAAAAAAAAATTCAACCTGAAATATAATATTTAAATATGATTTCAGACCCTTTACTCAGCACATTGTTGAAGCACCTTTGGCAGCGATTACAGCCTTGAGTCTTCTGGTGTATGACGCTACAAGCTTGGCACACCTACATTTGGGGAGTTTCTCCCATTCTTCTCTGCAGATCCTCTCAACCTCTGTCAGGTTGGATGGGGAGCATCGCTGCATAGCCATTTTCAGGTCCCTCCATAGACCCTTCCCCAGATCTGTGCCTCAACACAATCCTGTCTCGGAGCTTTACGGACAATTCCTTCAACTTCATGGCTTGGTTTTTGCTCTGACATACTCTGTCAACTGTGGGACCTATATAGACGTGTGTGCCTTTCCAAATCATGTCCAATCAATTGAATTTACCACAGGTGTACTCCAATCAAAAAGGCGTTCTAGACCAGAAATAGTTAACGCTACTCAAGGAGCCTTGCTAACTCTTCCCACAGCCCACAGACCTAACTAGCACTACTCAAGGAGCTGTGCTAGCACTTCCTCAACCCACAGTGCTAGCTAACACTACACCCATCCTAACTCAATCCACTAGCCCACAGACCTAACTAGCACTACTCAAGGAACCGGGCTAGCACTTCCCCAACCCACAGTGCTAGCTAACACTACACCCATGCTAACTCAATCCACTAGCCCACAGAGCTAGCTAGCACTACCCAAGAAGCCACGCTAGCTCTACTCACCAGGCCATAGTTGAGCTAGCTAGAGCAACCCACTCTTCCCCCAGTCCACAGACCTACTGTACAGTTAGTTCCCCTCAGGACACACTCAGTGAGTTCCTGCAGTATCACCCCCCATCACTGAGGATTAGGCGCTAACTAACCCTGCTTTAATTAACTCATGATTAGGTATTAATATCAGGCACTGGTTCCCGGCTGCAGTTGTTGCCTTAATAAGTGGATTAGCTTTAGCCTCTCTGTCTCTGTCTCTGTCTCTGTCTCTCTCTCTCTCTCTCTCTCTCTCTCTCTCTCTCTCTCTCTCTCTCTCTCTCTCTCTCTCTCTCTCTCTCTCTCTCTCTCTCTCTCTCTCTCTCTCTCTGTATCCCTCTCTATCTATCCCTCTCTCCTTCCATCTCTATCTATCCCTCACTATCCCCCTCTCTCTCCATCCCCCTCTCTCTCCATCCCCTCTCTCTCTATCCCTCTCTATCCCCCTCTCTCTCTCTCTATCTCTCTCAATCCCTCTCTATCCCCCTCTCTCTATCCCTCTCTATCCCCCCTCTCTCTATCCCTCTCTATAACCCCCTCTTTCTATCCCTCTCCATCCCCATCTCTCTCTATCCCTCTCTCTCTCTCTCTCTATCCCTCTCTCTCTCTCTCTCTCTCCTTCCGTCTCTCTCTATCCCTCCCTATCTATCCCTCTCTATATCCCCCTCTCTCTATCCGTCTCTCTCTATATATATATATATCTCCCTCTCTCCATATCCCTCTCTCTCTCTATCCCTCTCTCTCTATCCCTCGCTATTCCCCTCTCTATCCCTCTCTATCCCTCTCTCTCTCTCTCTATCTATCCCTCTCTCCTTCCGTCTCTCTCTATCCCTCTCCCTATCTATCTCCTCTCTCTATATCTGTATCCCTCTCTCTATATCTGTATCCCTCCCTCTCTCTCTCTCTCTTTTTCCTCTCTCTCTATCCCTCTCTCTTTCTCCAGCTAGGAGATATCCCTCCCACACTCCCTTTGCTTCTCTTCCCCTTGGCTTTCACTGGCAATTGTCCAAATGAGACTTTTCTTCTTACAAGTTTATTATTGTGGTCAAGATGGGTTTTCTCAGTGGTACATACTGTACGCTCAAATATGCATGCGTTAGTCAGGTCTTATCTCATAAATCTGAGCGTTTCTGTAAGGAAAATGTCCAAACTATTGGTAGCTAATCTAATACAATCTAATACTGTACATGGTCAAACCACTGTTAGCTTCTTATGTAATGCAACACATGTTCCAGAACAACATTTTCAGTTAACCAGTGGCTTGTTTTAGTTTGAGATGAGTGAGTTTTGACAGCTACTTCCTTACACATTTTGGCTCTCCAGGAATTATGGAAATCAGTTACTTCCTGAACTACCTTACCTGCCACTCTTGACTCTTGACTAGCTAGTGTTAAAGATCTCAGACACATGTGCACTTAGCTTGACCCGGAACCAGTGCTTGAATTGGGCCAGTACACAGCAGTATTGAGTACCGGCACCTCAAAAGTTCTACTGCTTGAGTATAGACACCTGTTATAGAATATTATATGTAATACCTAAATATAAATAGTACCGGCACCCAAAATGAGTAACAAGTACTTCAAGCACTGCCCAGAACCCTTATCCACATCCTCAGCATACCAAACGCTAGGCCGAATAAGTTGACAGACATATCATTGCCATGCACTGAGGCCTTGCAGCCTGTTTAGAAGGCCTCCCATTTGCAGAGATTCTCTTTAGAATACACTACACACCTAAAAGACAGAAGCAGAAGTACATTTTTCGAAAGACCAAGTCATGTATTTGACATACGTTTAATAAAGCATTTACAGGACAAAAAAAAGACTTATTTCCAGGGCAATTAAACAAGCCACCTGCATCAATTCCAGGTACAAAGAGAAGGTTTTGGTGGGCGGACCACATTTTAATGACAGCTTGCTTGGGAAACACACTGTTGGTGAACGCCGGAGCTGACCACAACAAAGACAGTGTGTTTACTGAAGTATTTACAATGTGCCGGCTCTGCTGAGGGAAACGATAATGGTACTGGATTCTTTATATGTGACCATATGGGATTAGTAAAGGTGCAAGCCAACATCATCTAACTAGATTCAATCTTCTGTGAACTCCATAATAATGAGCTAGGATGGGTTTCCATACGGTTATTTTTTTTTGAACGTACATTTCAATATATTTAACAACACGTAAAATAGATTTAAATACATGTAGATACATTTGCATCTTTGCTAAACTGCTAAACGTATTCCACAGATGTGTGTACAGTCGTTTGCGTCTTTGTGCATGTAAGACCTGACAATATTCCTGAAATTCATTGCTACGACATCAAGTCTACGGGGTGGTTCCTAATTTGGCTTCTTAAATGACTCTTTACGTATTGATCAATGGAGATACTTTTTGAGGCCGCCAAGCCAAAACTTTGGCAGGGATATAATTTAAGTTGGGATGGTGAGTAAAAAGGGCAAATCAGTTGATTTCACCTATTTTTGTAAATCCTGTCATAAAGAGCACGTGTTCAACTTCATAAAACAAACTGGTTTTCCCATCTCAAGAGGGGGGGGGTACTAAAGTAAGTGTCTCTCTTCAGCTTAATTAAATCACGAAAACACTCTAGTGCCCAAGATCAGGCTGTTTTTATAATTGTTTTATTTGAGTTTCTATCGATTTAAACAAAACCTATACATCGCATTACGCTCCACAATTTGTAAAAGTGTAAGACTGGGTCTTGGGCTTCCAACGAGTGGTATTATACAGTGGATCGTTATTGCTGTTATGGTGCGTTTGTTAACAAGTGGGAAGTGGAGGGAATTTACCACATTTGGGAAAAGTCCACTTGAATAGCCGTCCGTGAATCCCTTTGTGATGGGGGAAAGGAAGCGCGGTGTGTGCAACAGCGAGGGGCAATTGAACGCAATATTAGTTCTTCTTCTTCTTTTTTCCTGTCTATGGTTAACAGGGTTGACATGTTATCCTCGACCCGCTCCGTTTCTCACCTCAAAACACCAGAAACTTGACAAAAAGAGCAGAACCAGCTCACCTGCTTTTACGCTATGATTTGACTATCAATCAATCAATCAATCAAGTTTATTTTATATAGCCCTTCGTACATCAGCTAATATCTCGAAGTGCTGTACAGAAACCCAGCCTAAAACCCCAAACAGCAAGCAATGCAGGTGTAGAAGCACGGTGGCTAGGAAAAACTCCCTAGAAAGGCCAAAACTTAGGAAGAAACCTAGAGAGGAACAAGGCTATGAGGGGTGGCCAGTCCTCTTCTGGCTGTGCCGGGTGGAGATTATAACAGAACTATGCCAAGATGTTCAAAATGTTCATAAGTGACAAGCATGGTCAAATAATAATCATGAATATTTTTCAGTTGGCTTTTCATAGCCGATCATTAAGAGTTGAAAACAGCAGGTCTGGGACAGGTGGCGGTTCCATAACCGCAAGCAGAACAGTTGAAACTGGAATAGCAGCAAGGCCAGGTGGACTGGGGACAGCAAGGAGTCATCATGCCCGGTAGTCCTGACGTATGGTCCTAGGGCTCAGGTCCTCCGAGAGAGAGAAAGAAAGAGAGAAGGAGAAAATTAGAGAGAGCCAAGATTTTCAAAATGTTCATAAATGACAAGCATGGTCAAATAATAATCAGGAATAAATGTCAGTTGGCTTTTCATAGCCGATCATTAAGAGTTGAAAGCAGCAGGTCTGGGACAGGTAGGGGTTCCATAACCGCAGGCAGAGCAGTTGAAACTGGAACAGCAGCAAGGCCAGGTGGACTGGGGAGAGCAAGGAGTCATCATGCCCGGTTTGCCGTGACGTATGGTCCTAGGTCTCAGGTTCTCAGAGAGAGAGAAAGAAAGAGAGAACGAGAGAATTAGAGAGAGCATACTTAAATTCACACAGGACACTGGATAAGACAGGAGAAGTACTCCAGGTATAACCAACTGACCCTAGCCCCCCGACACATAAACTACTGCAGCATAAATACTGGAGGCTGAGACAGGAGCGGTCAGGAGACACTGTGGCCTCATCCGACTATTAGATGTTCAATGTTTCTTTCAAAAATAAATATTTCAAAAAAGGGAAAGTTTCACCATATTAATACGAGAGTTCAGTTCGTGTGACAGGGTGGACCTTAAAATGAGGGACAGACGTAAATGAATCACTAACGACATGAAATGAATAATCGTCTTCAGAAAGGACTTTGTCAAAGAAACGAAATAACTCGGGCTTTACAACGATGGGGAAAACTTGGAGAAAGAACCTTCCTAGAGGTCACAGAGGGTACATGGAGGGACATGTCATTGTAAGGTTCTGTATATATTGGCTTAGTCAACCTTGTGTTCTGTTTCGTTGTGTTCTTGAACGTAGCCCTGTTTCTTTGTGTTCTTGAACGTAGCCCTGTCTTTCATTTTTGTTCATTGATTTCACCTGAGTTAGTTACTCACCTGGTCTCATCAGCTCCTTATTTAGTTCAGTTCATTCTGTCTGTGCCTTTGTGAGGTATTGTTCGTTTTGACTCTACTAAGCCGTTTCCTAGCTCGTTTGTGAGAACCAGTTATAGCCTTCAGTCCTAGTTGTTTCACCTGCCTGTTTGCCTACCTGTGTATAACCGTTGCCTGTCCTGTGACCACGAATCTGGCCTTCTACGAAGGCGAAATAAACACTTGCAACGCTCTGCGCGTGAATCTACACCTTTTTCTCCCCGAGTTTCATTATTCACAATGCTGAATTTTGGCACTTTAACAAGTCTTTATTAAAAAAAAATCTGATTTATTGAAATCTCCATGTGCATGCGGTCTATTATTAAAGCGCAATTAATTTGATATAACAGGTTTTTCACCCAAAGAATGGTGCATAATTTCTACTTAACATATCAAAGGGAGGCAAAATGCACTCATTTCATGGAACGACCCCTTGGGCGTTGGTTGCAATGCTCTTAAGTTTGTTTATTTGTCATGATGCACATGAAAGACATGGCATCACCACATGACTGATAATGTATCATGTTTGTAGTCATTTAAATGCATGTTAGTGCATTTGTACAATAAATAATTTTGACCAAATATATAGCTGCGGCAGCCTATTAGAAGACTGGAAGGCGTGGCTTATGCTTTTTGAAAAGTTAATGCGTTCTGTGATTAAAAGGTAAGCTTGCACACGGCCAGTTTTGCATTATTGACGTATGAGTACATGGAATACCAAAGAGCATACTGACGTCTCATTAAGACAGTCACCATTTTATAACAAAAGGATTTGGCCAATTTATTATAGTTGTCATGTTTTAATAAAGATTTTTCAGATCTTTTTGACTTGTTCGATCAAAATAACTAATCTTTTGACAAATTTGAATGCCAGAAGTACTCAGGACCCGCTACCGGTGAACGATGACCTGAAAACTCAAAAGATTCATGATTATACCAGCCTCTTGTTCACATCTCGTTCACCATAGGGGGGCAGGACCCCTTATCAGCAAACGATGACCACCTCGAAAAAGTCATGATGTCATTCACCATAGGGGGCTTATTGGAGCTGTCATTTGTGTCTGAGACTTTTAGACTTTTAAGCCATGTACATGATTGCTAGGCACACAAATACGATTATTTATTGCTACATTTGAAATTAGGACTAGTTGTGGCCGCAACCAGGCTAGATTGTGAACGACTCTTGGCGGAATACATTGCTTGACTGCCGGGAGAATGATAAGCACAATGTCGTTCACGAACTGCAGACCCCCCCCAAACAATTTGTTCTCGAGTTCGAGTTTGTTGAGCAGAGACTGTGTATGTTATGGTTCTACAAAGCGGTGTCCATCATCACATTCAATAATCAATTTCATTCATTCTTGCTGCACCATCTGATCAATGATCAGATCTAAACATGTCTTTTTCTTCTCTATGCTCTACGAGCATATGACAGACAGTTGGTGGTCGAAGCACCTCTGTGCCTGGAGCCGCTGAGCCGGAGGAGCGTGTATTAATCCTCCTGTAGGACTCATTGCGGCCTGCACTATCAGGTTAAACAAATGACTAAAATGAACGAGTCACTCAAAAAAATGAATCATGCCTCTCGAATCAGTAAATAGAGTCGCTCAAATAGAACGAATCGTTCACGAACTGCATGTCACCATTAAATGCATGTTGGAATATATTTTACAAAATATTTCCAAATATATTTACCAAATATATCAATAACTACATGTGAAACCATATTATCAAATACATTCTTTAATGTATTTCACAATCTATTTTGAAATACATTAAATACATTTTCCGATGCATTTAACATACAGCATATTTTGATATACATTTCTATATACATTTATAGAAAGTCCACTTGCGCATTAGCGGTCCATATTATTTCCCTAATCTTGCCCCACTTGTTAAATATTATGCACATTGACAGCTTGATGGCAAGCATCCTCACCATGTGATTTATCACAGTAACAGGCAGCAACAATCTAAAAGATGAGACCGAAAACATCCGGTGAAATTACAAAGGGAGTGGACTGAGAAATACAACTTCCCTCTATCCAACCAGAGCAGCAGGATCAACATACATCCCGCCCTTCTCTTTATAGACATGAAAACTTGCCAGTTGACTTATTTAGACCATGCACATGACTGACTCAAAGACAGTGCGGTATGGTTTAGAAAATATGTGACTGACTGACATGAGAAAGATGCTTGCTGGCACCAACAAATAAATAAAAATCTTATCAAGGATAATTACAAAAAAAATACTTGGATCATAATCGTATCCAGAAAATTGTCCATATCTGTTACGATACTCGTTTTCTCCTACTACTCGGGACACCCCTACTTGTTAAATCCACTTCAATCAGTGTAGATGAAGATGGGGAATGATTAAAGAAGGTTTGTGTCAAGAACTGCAACGATGCTGGGTTTCTCACGCCCAACAGTTTCCCGTGTGTACAATATCAAGAATGGTCTGCCACCCAAAGGACATCAAGCCAACTTAACAGAACTTTGGAGTCAACATGGGCCAGCATTCCTGTGGAATGCTTTCGACACGTTGTTATAGTCCATGGCCTGACAAACTGAGGCAAAGGGGGGGTGCAACTCAATGTTAGGAAGGTGTTCTTAATGTTTTGTGCAACCAGTGTATATTATATTCAGAAAGTGGGATGTACTCAGTGGAGGCTCCTCAGAGGAGTAAGTGGAGCACCATCCTCCTCAGTGAATCTCATAAAAATACAAATTGTAAAACATTGAAAGAGTTATCTTTTTTAGATAATACTACGCTAAATATTTTCACGTCACCAGATAATTGATTAAAACACACTGCTTGTAATGAAGGTCTACAGTAGCCTCAACAGCACTGTAGGGTAGCACCATTGTGTAGCCGGAGGAAAGCTAGCTTCCATCCTCCTCTTGGTACTAAGACACTGCATCTCAGTGCAAGAGACGTCACTGCAGTACCTGTTTTGGATCCAGGCTGCATCACATCGGGCCGTGATTGGGAATCCCATAGAGCGGTGCACAATTGTCCCAGCGTCGTCCGGGTTTGACGGGGTAGGCCGTCATTGTAAATAAGAATTTGTTCTTAACTGACTTGCCTAGTTAAATAAAGATTACATTTAAATTGACTTCAATACATAACATAGGAGGCTTTTGGCTCTCACCCCTTTCCATAGACTTACACAGTAATTATGACAACTTCCGAAGGATGTCCTCCAACCTATCAGAGCTCTTTCAGAATTAACTGACATGTTGTCCACCCAATCAAAGGATCAGAGAATGAATCTAGTACTGAAAGCATAAGCTACAGCTAGCTAGCACTGTGGTGCATAAAATGTGGTGAGTAGTTGACTCTAGAGAGAGAACAAATTCATTTCTTGAAAAATTAAGGAGAAGCAAGAGAGAGAGAGAGAGAGAGAGAAATTGTCTTTTTTTTCAGTTTCACTTACTTAGCTAGCAAATGCAGTTGGCTAGTTTAGTTACTCAAACACCCGACTCAAACAGAGGGATTCTATGTTAGCTATCTGGCTATGACTATCCAACACAAAACTGGAACTCTTCCAACTCAAGGTAAGCTTTTGGTTTAATTCATTTATTGCCACCGGGGACTGCTTACTGCTTACTGACTAAACACTGTAACGTTACTGCATGATTGTAGAGGGTTTACTAACGTATTAGTTCTATTAGCTATGTTGACTAGGATGTTACTTTAGCTAATATGGGGACCATGATGTAGGCTGTGTGTAGTGGTTATGACATGGTTTAGCTTGGAAAGGTTTTTTCGCCTGGTCACATACAGCTGATGTGTTGTTCATTGAAGTCCACAAACGATTGGAAAATGTGAGAGGGAATACAACATGGCTGCTATGAAAGTGAACTTTGTTTATGCATGATCAGGGGTGTATTCATTCCACCTATTCTGTTGAAAAACGTATCCTAAAAATACCTGGGGAAAAAATACCTGAATTTGTCCAATAGAAACTCTCGTTTGCAACTGTTGGACTAATGATTACACCCTAGATCAGCTAGATGCAGGCAAGAGTGTGCAAGCCGGTATTGAATGTTTCACAGTCTGTCCATGTGTCACTGTCTATCATCTCAAACGTTTCTCTCGATCTGTCTGCACCTACGTTGTAATCTTTCGTTCATAGGCTAGGTTGTGGTAACCTCATGATGGGTATAGGGACAATTCAAGTATCATGTAGTAGCCTAAACCTATCAATGTTACATTGAACTGGGTGAATGGAATATGAATGACAGTCATCCAATATGCTGTAATAGAAATAAGGCCATGTTCATAAAAAACAATTGTCCTCCCTCATCTTAAACGGCACCGACCACCACAGGATATACAGCATGCAGGAATAAAACCCACACCAATGGTATTAGAAGCATCATGCCCCATAGGGCCGCACCACATAAACCAGGTCCAGAGAAGTCTCCAATCTTGTTCAATCAGTACATAACGGTCACGTTCCAAGCTAACTACATCGCAGACGCATGGCAGATCACACAACATCCCATGATATACCAATCTGATTCCCGACTGTGCAGGTGAAGGCGGTGGTGCACAACCATTGGTTGATGCAATGATACAACGTCTGAAATGTAGTCGACCTGGAATGTGACCAATCTGTTGGGAGATGTTCATTACCCTTTGACCTTTGTTGTGCTAATGTCAGTCACCAGACCTTGACATAAGAATGACAGTAAATTACAGGCCTCAAAAAGAAACACAGTTTGTCGTTTTTTACAAATAAATCATCACAGATAATCACGCTGCTGCTCCCTTAAGACCAGACCAGAGAGAACCAGCCTATCCAACATAAACCTACAAGGAGCCAGCATAGCTAGCGATACTTCTCAACATCATGAAAAAAAATACCTCTTTCTAGTCCTGTCTGCGTGTCATAACGGGAGTTTGTCATTTGCACACAGTACTCTTTAATTACCTGCACTCTCAAGGCGCTCTTCGGGTGAGACCTGTGAAGAGACAGAGTCCCCCGCTCTCATTCACAGAGTGAGCATCCCAAATGGCACCCTATTACCTATATAGTGCACCAGGGGCCTGGTCAAAAGTACTGCCCTATGTCGGATATAGGATGCCATTTGGGGCGCACCCTGACAGCCATCCAGCTGTCCATGTTAAAAGAGTCAGGAGGAAAGAATAGACCCTGAAACATTGAAGTTTAACCCCAGACTAGAGCCGGTTAGACTGCAGAGCTGGTTGGTCATTTGGACGGATGGCGTGTTCTTCAGTTCACCTCTCAAGACACAGTGTCAGAAGGACATTTACACACGCTGTCCATGTCTGTCTGTGGCCGCCAGTTGTGCACTCCAAATGGCTCTCTAGTTCCTATATTTATTTTGTATTTTACTTTTATTTAACCTTTATTTAACTAGGCAAGTCAGTCAAGAACAAATTCTTATTTACAATGACGGTCTACCCCAGCCAAACCCGGACGACGCTGGGCCAACCTATGGAACTCCCAATCACGACCGGATGTGATGCAGCCTGGATTCGAACCAGGGACTGCAGTGACGCCTCTTGCACTGTATAGTGCAGTACTTTTGACCAGGGCCCATTGGCATGCAGCCCAGGTCTTTACCCATTATGTACATCACCTGTGGCTTTCAGTTAGCAGTTAGATAGACGCGGATAATTAGGGAGCTGTGAGTGTATGGAGTGGAGTGGGGGTTAGGGACGTCTACAGACGTTTGAACATATTTCCATCATTTCTGCATAGACACCCAAAATGTCTGCCCTGTTTCTCAAGCTGCTGTTGTAGGCTAATGGGTGGCAGTGTGTCTGTGTCTGCCACCCGACGTGGCTCTCTGTCTTTAAAAAAAAAAAGAAGCTTTTTCAATACCAACAAAAAACCTTTGACTCTGAGAGAGACACGTTCAGACGTTGTTTCAGATGAATCTGCTCCGTTGACTAAGAAAGGGTAAACAAAGTGCAGTCCAAGAAGGAAGGGCAAGCAATTCAGCAATAAGAGTTCCATCTTATCCAACATTCCAGCACCGTTAAATAGCGAGAAGAAACAGTGTGACTATACAGGAGTCTCTTTTAATCCTGACCCTTGTACACATTCTTTTTCCTCTCCTTCTTTCTTTTTATTTATCTCCCCTTCACTCCTGTGATCCCCTCCAGGCCTTCGTACACCACACCCTGACCACCATCATTCTCTTTCTCTCTCTCTCTCCCGCATCTCTCTCTCTCCCATCCTCACTCTCTTGCTCCTGCTCAGCTTGGCTTGCATAAATGCCAGACCTGCTACCTGAAAGCATTTGCTTTGATTTACGAGGAAGTTTGTGCCGTTCACATTATAAATCTTTCACCTCCATGACACTCCTTCCCTGGTATTCATCCACCAAAGACATTTTTGTTAAGAGCGTTTTGGAGCGGGGCCAGGGAAAGGCACTCAGGGATTATGGTTAGGTTTAGCAGGAATGAAGTGTGAATTACAACCATCCTGCCTGCTTCACAGTATAGAGCACAGAACACATACAAACCACACCGTACAACCATCCTGCCTGCTTCACAGTATAGAGCACAGAACACATACAAACCACACCGTACGGCCTGAAAGCAACCCTGCCTATCCCCCCCCTATCTACCATGTTGTTTATGCTTGTATTAACAAAAGTCCTGGCATTAACAAAAGGACTGAAAAGTTGGATACGTCGCCAACCTGACGTAAAACATTCACATAGGCTAAACACTCTTTTCACCTATTTCTTTCTTTCTGCCCTCTCTCTCTCTCTCTCTCTCTCTCACTCTCTCACACTCTCTCTCTGTGTTTTTTGTAGTATCTCATAGAATTTCACACATCACATCCGAATAGAACAGAACAGCAATGTAAGATTAAGACTATAGACAATAAACCATTACCTGTGAATCCTCTGAGTCTGTATGAGGTCCTTCAATAAAAAGTATTGGAGAAGTAGGCAGGAAGAGATGGAAATGACATAGCAGCGGGCGGTCGTCCTATTCTCCTCCCCATCTGGATGGCTGTTTCTCCACGCTCCCTCCCTCCCTCACAATCCCTCTGTGTTGAGACTTGGCTTTAATCACCCAGCAAGGGGCCGTATGCAAAGGTCAGCTCCATTGATTAACTGTGAAAAGGGAGAGAGGGAGCGTTGTCATCTTTCATGCCTGGTAGTGATATCTCTATATGGCTCCATGGGAGACTGGCTTGTTTAGGTTTTCACTTACGGGAGTGATTGAAAGCGTACTTAGCTTTTTTTTTTGCTTCCTCCTAAAACATAATGCAAAAGCTTTTGTCATTTTTTTGGGGTGTGTAATTTCTCATTCAGTAAGGCCTCTCACTGGCAGAGCAAGTGGTCATATCGGAATGTCTGGCCTGTATTGACATCAATTGATGAGTCATTCACCAGTGAGAGAACACTTCAGCTCTCGAGGACCAGTTATGAGGACATCTGATATACTCAACTAAACTTAAGTCCACTTGCCACAGACCATCGTCTTAGGTTGAGACTGAAATGGCACCCTATTCCCTATATAGTGCACTACTTTAAGTAGGGCGCAACATAGGGATTGGGGCACCATTTCAGAAACAACCGCATAGTAGAAACCCGATCGATCATCGGGTCCTAGTAATTACTGCAGAAAGTCTTTGTCTGACTTGGCTTGATGGTGGCCAGGCTCTCCCTGGCTGAATCCCAAATGGCAACCTATTCCCCTTATAGTGTACTACTTTTGAGCAGGGCCCATAGACACCCCCCACTAACATTCCGGGGGAGATAGGTGTCAGCTATCTCTCTGGGAGGCTAATAGAGCAAGCCAGTAATCCTTCCTCCTCTCCCCAGATTTTGGGGTATTTGAATTGGGTAAGCTGATATGGTCATTCACTTGAGAGTGTGGCTGCATTCCAAATGAATTTCCACACAGCCTCTGTCCCGGGAGGCTCCTTCAGACAGGAAGCTTCTACTGAAGTAGGCTACTCTCTCTCACTCTTACTGAGCCTCGTTCATTATTGTACATGCCTATCTGCACTGAGACATTCAGCTACAGAGAAATTGAAAGATGGTGATTTTTGGACGTCAACAATCAAAATGAATTGGTTTAGTTTTGCATGGCCACTAATGATGTAATTTTGGGAATTGTAATATGCTTAGAGGTTCTGGGGGTTTCTGATCAATTGCTCTTAACTTCCCCTGATCGCTCTCTCTATCTCGGACTCTTTCTGTCTCTCTCACTCACACAGGGATGGGAAAAATTACAAAATATCATAGTATCAAAATCAATGTATCAAAATAAACTACAAAATACTGGTATTTTGTAATGTATTTCATTAAAATACATATATTTTGTATTTTCAAATACAAACATACATTTGCAAGTATCTGGCCTTCTGAAAGCAATGCAGGGTGAAAGGGGGTGTGGCACAAAATGGGAACTGCTGAAAAAATGGTATAGAAAAGTATTTAGTATTTTGAAAATACAAAATACATTGGAATGTAGTTCTGAAAAGTGTACTTTAAATGACAAAATACTCTGAAGTAATTTAAATACGTATTTCAAATACATGTAACATAAATACCAGCCATCTCCCCACATGTAGGTCATCCGTAGGTCAACTTTAGGTGTGGCATCTTCTACCAGCATATGATGCCTGTCACACCCTGACCTTAGAGAGCCGTTTTATTTCTCTATTTGGTTAGGTCAGGGTGTGATTTGGGGTGGGCATTCTATGTTGTCTATTTCTTTGTTTTTGGCCGAGTATGGTTCCCAATCAGAGGCAGCTGTCTATCGTTGTCTCTGATTGGGGATCATACTTAGGCAGCCCTTTTTCACACTTTCTGTTGTGGGATCTTGTCTTTTTGTGTTGCATATGTTTGCACTACTAGCTTTACGTGCGTTGAATAGTTTTTTTGGTGGAACATTTAAAATGAAAGGAAAATGTACGCCTACCACGCTGTACCTTGGTCTCATTCTAACGACGAACGTTACAATGCCTGTCTGGAGTTGACAACCTTCTTATGTCTCTCTTCACCCCCCACCTCCCCCCCCCCATCACATATAGGGTGTACTTTTTACATCCCAAATGACACCCTATTCTCAGTGCACTACTTTTGACAAAGGCCAGTTGCACTCTGGTCAAAAGTAGTGCACCATATATGGAATAGGGTGCCATTTGGGAGACATGCTTCATGTTTTCATCCCCCCCATCTTACTTTCAAAACGGACAGATCACACATCCGTGTTCCTCTCACTATGTAATGTCCACTAGTCTAGTGCATGTCTGCCAATCTGTCAGCCCACATCTATGGGGGAATTCAATAATTCATGGAATAAATTGTTTATGAAATCATGAACTGGACCAGCGTCGCTACATCTTCCTCTACCATTTAGAGAGGGGACTATGACGATGGTCTTTGGCATCCTTTTTGCTATGTAGTGCCCTACTTTTGACCAGGGCCCAGAGAGCTCATTTCCAAAAGTGGTGCAATTTTCCAAAAGTGGTGCACTACATGGGTGATAACGTGCCATTTGGGACGTATCCTATTTGTTTAGGGTTGAGGGGAGAGCTCCCCCTTACCCATAGCTGGGCTACTGACGCTGTCACCCTGGTTCACAAAAGGACTTAAAAGTCTGGTGTTGTGCATGTTACCATTTTCAGAGCCAAACCTAGTATAACACCGCCACATACTGTAAAAACCCTTTCTCTTGAAATGTTCACATGACATTTCTTTATTTCCTACCTTCTCTCTCTCTGTTTCTCTTCATTTCCCCTCTCTCCTATTCCCTGTGATCTGTGTGCGGTCAAGGTCAGGTCCAGTTTGATGTCATAACCACCCCCGCCCCACTCATCTTCTCCCGGTAGATGTCGTCCGCGTTGCCATGGCAATGCCCCAGTGACACCGGTCATCAGAAGGGCTCGGGTTGCGCGGTTGAGTGAGCCCGTGCACCGGGGTCGGCTGGAGAGACGGGCTCTGCTGGACTCCATATGCAAGGGGAAGGCTAACCGTTTCATGACTGACTATACTGAGCCTCATATCTCTATATTTCAGGGATACACACACACACAAAAGGACTGACACACAGACACACACACACACACAAATGCATGCAAACACACATATATACACACATACAGAAGGATACACACACATAGATGGACACCCACATACACCCAGACACATATGCTAACACACACACGACATAGACACATAGACACATAGGCACACACCACAGCTGACCCTCTGCCCAGTCTCCCACCGCTCACCAGGTCTCCACTCCACCTGGTGTCACAACAACTCTCCAGGGGGAGGTCACAGGGTTACATTCAAATCAGGACTCAACCACTTCTCTAACTGTTTTCATTGTGGCTGACTTACAGTTTAGAGCTGGATATTTACATGAATGTCGCACTGTGAACGGAAAATGGGACAAAAGGACAAGTGAAAAAGTGGGGTTTGTTTTTCTGTTTATTGCTGATGATCCAGCTGCTGTTCCAGCATGATGTTAGTGATTACCGTGATGCAGATGGTGCATCAACATGAAGACCTGGAGATATGCCGTGGTAGAGACTGGTAGAGACTGTGTGCATTTAAATTAAAGCTTTCTTTTACTTTTGTTAAAGTAGCTTGTCAGCAGTCTCACATAAACCTCAGATATGGGGTTTATATATTATATATATTATCTTTGAGAAGATGTTGATTCTGACTTAATACAATGTATCAGATCAAATTCTTTGGAGCCATATATGCTACTGATAGCCTAACATTCATAATACTTTCTCCACTCCACTTTAAACAAGTAGGCTATTTCCTCCTGTCCCGTTTTCTCTTCCTCCACCCCCTGCAGAGTTCCCTAGTTTCCCAAACCCTTGATAAAAGCCCCAGCCGCAGCTCTGGGTCAAGGAAGCCCGTTGGAGGGCCTGGGGTCTGGAGACTTTCCATAAATCAACCCTGACAAAACGACCAACATTAACCTCTGTATTCTCATTTGATGCCCAATTGGTTTACAAAGAGTGGCGCAAACATAAATAACCTCCTCCAAAGCAGCTGTGCAACAGGACAACCACTCCCCTTCCCTGCGCTCTGCTCCACTCCCCTTCCCCGCGCTCTGCTCCACTCCCCTTCCCCGCGCTCTGCTCCACTCCCCTTCCCCGCGCTCTGCTCCACTCCCCTTCCCTGCGCTCTGCTCCACTCCCCTTCCCTGCGCTCTGCTCCACTCCCCTTCCCCGCGCTCTGCTCCACTCTCCTTCCCCGCGCTCTGCTCCACTCTCCTTCCCCGCGCGCTCTGCTCCACTCTCCTTCCCCGCGCTCTGCTCCACTCTCCTTCCCCGCGCTCTGCTCCACTCTCCTTCCCCGCGCTCTGCTCCACTCTCCTTCCCCGCGCTCTGCTCCACTCCCCTTCCCCGCGCTCTGCTCCACTCCCCTTCCCCGCGCTCTGCTCCACTCCCCTTCCCCGCGCTCTGCTCCACTCCCCTTCCCCGCGCTCTGCTCCACTCCCCTTCCCCGCGCTCTGCTCCACTCCCCTTCCCCGCGCTCTGCTCCACTCCCCTTCCCCGCGCTCTGCTCCACTCTCCTTCCCCGCGCCCTGCTCCACTCCCCTTCCCTGCGCTCTGCTCCACTCCCCTTCCCTGCGCTCTGCTCCACTCTCCTGTCTGCTATTCCCTCTCCTCTTTCTTCCTCTTTTCTTTTTCTCCATCACACTCTCGTTCTACACTCTTGGGAAAAAGGGTGCCCTTTGGTATGTCCCCATAGGGGTACCCTTTTTAGGACCCCCTGTAAACGGTTCTAACTAGAACCCTCTATGAAGGGTTCTACCGTGAACCTTTTTTTTTTTATCTTAGAAGAGTTCTTCCAAGAACAGTTTATGAACAGTTCAACCAGCCTTTAAAATATTAACTCTTTATGACAATACATTTCATAAAGGCCTTTCTTTGAGCCCCTAGTTATACCCGAACACAATGATATTAGTAAACTCCTGGATTAAAGGTCACATTATGCTGGCTTGTAAAGGGACATGAGATTTCTATTGGAATCCAGCAAGAGTAAGAATATCCAACAACTGGCGCTGTCAATAACCCACAACCTGCCAGGGTAGGGAAGATGACACAATCACTATCAACTCTGGTTATTAACGACAACACCCCAATGTGCTGTCATTACTCAAAACTTTTGAGGAGACTCGTTGCACTTAATACATCTGAGTACAGTTACTTTCAATGATTTTGTAGTCTTTACTCAAACCGTGACCCTTGTGTAAGCTTGAAAATGTGGATTAACACTCCCACTAAGCCACGCCTCCAACATAATGTCCAAGTGTGCTTTGCCTTTTCGAGTGAAGTGTAGAGTTACCACCCATGATTGTACTTGTGGAAAGGAGACATGGTTGTTGAATTCATTGACTTTCAGTCCTGTGTTTTTCACTAAGTGAGTGAATGTTTTAATTATGACTAAACGCTGTATAACAATACATTGCGCATCTCATAAAGCCTTATTTTGAGGCCTAGTTTTAGCTTAATACTGTGGTCTGAAACGCATGGTTGAAAGGCCACATCAGGCTTAGAGTAGGGTTACAAAATTCCAGAAACTTAACCAAAATTATTGAATTTTCAAAAAACCTTGGTTGAAGAAATTTGAAGATATTTCCAACCAGGATTTCTAGAATACCGGAGAAATTTCCCATAATTTTGCATATAATATTATACTGGCTTGATAAGTGATGTGTAATTCCTATTGGAATCTTGCCAGACCGAGGATATCCAACAGTAGACATTTGTATTCACCCACAATCTGCATTCATAATGACTGCCAGGATTAAGAACGGTGCGTTTGAACGGGAACAACCATTTCAGTAAAGGGTGAAAATCGAACTAAATTATTGGATTATTTTAGATTTTTTTTATTTATCTTCATGTAGCGTAAGGTTAATCAACCAACCTGCTGTAGAGCATTCGGGAATGTTTTGATTTGTTATCATCGCTTAACAAAATAGAGCTGATGTGTCTTCTCATTTAGTTTTGAGTCAGTACCACAAATATTTTAGACAATGATGACTTTTCATTTGTTTTGAGTTCAACTTACTATAAGTATTTTAGTTAAAAAATGCCTTGGGGTTTAGAGTGATATTGTTCTTTTACACCACTGAGTGTTAAGTTCATTTAAATCATGGATCAACACCAGAAATGTTACACTGAAAAATCCACACTAGAAATGTTACACTGAAAAATCCACACTAGTTTAAACTGGCCATTGCTACATTTACTGTGTTCCATATCCTCCTGAGACCCAGTAATTAATTTTTGTCCTCTCTAGTGGACATCAGTTCTTGGTCCGTATCTCTGAGGCCATACCAGCCACTGTATTAAAACCCCCGAGAGTCAATGTCAGAGGCCCCCTACGGAAATCAAATTCGCATAATAATAATAATATCCCCATAAAAATAATCAGTTTAAGCTAGAGATATCTGTTTTGCATTGGAGGCGGTCACGATCCACCCCATCAGCCGAAGTCGCACCTCCGCATCTGCAGTGAAACGTGACGGAGCGGGAGCGGTGTTTTCAGACCATGAGACATCCTGCTAGTTTGGCATATAGCCTCTCACAAACATGTACATGTTGGTTGTTTTGATCTAGGAAGCCTTAAGGCCTCACAAGACTCGTCTGAAGGTCCCCCGGTACCAGTAGAAAAAAATGAATGGAGATATACAGTTGAAGTCGGAAGTTTACATACACCTTAGCTAAATACATTTAAACTCAGTTTTACACAATTCCTGACATTTAATCCTCGTAAAATGTCCCTGTCTTAGGTCAGTTAGATAACCACTTTATTTTAAGAATGTGAAATGTCAGAATAATAGCAGAGAGACTAGAATGGTTTATTTCAGCTTTTATTTCTTTCATCATAAAGTTTACATACAAAGTACTAATTGAGTGTATCATTGCCATTAAATTGTTTAACTTGGATCAAACGTTTTGGGTAGTCTTACACAAGCTTCCCACAATACGTTGGGTGAATTCTAGCCCATTCCTCCTGACAGAGCTGGTGTAACTGAGTCAGGTTTGTAGGCCTCCTTGGTCGCACACGCTTTTTTTAGTTCTGCCCACAAAATTTCTATGGGATTGAGGTCAGGGCTTTGTGATGGCCACTCCAATAGTTTAACTTTGTTGTCCTTAAGCTATTTTGCCACACCTTTGGATGTATGCTTGGGGTCATTGTCCATTTGGAAGACCAATTTGTGACCAAGCTTTAACTTCTTGACTGATGTCTTGAGATGTTGCTTCAATGCATCCACATAATTTTCCTCCCTCATGATGCCATCTATTTTGTGAAATGCACCAGTCCCTCCTGCAGCAAAGCACCCCCACAACATGATGCTGCCACCCCCGTGCTTCACAGTTGGGATGCTGTTCTTCGGCTTGCAAGCCTCCCCGTTTTTCCTCCAAACATAACGATGGTCATTATGGCTAAACAGTTCTATTTTTGTTTCATCAGACCAAAGGACATTTTTCTAAAAAGTACGATCTTTGTCCCCATGTGCAGTTGCAAAGCGTAGTCTGGCTTTTTTATGGCAGTTTTGGAGCAGTGGCTTCTTCCTTGCTGAGCGGCCTTTCAGGTTACATCGATATAGGACTCGTTTTACTGTGGATATAGATACTTTTGTATCTGTTTCCTCCTGCAGCTTCACAAGGTCCTTTGCTGTTGTTCTGGGATGGATTTGCACTTTTCGCACAAAAGTACGTTCATCTCTAGGAGACAGAATGCGTCTCCTTCCTGAGCGGTATGATGGCTGCGTGGTCCCATGGTGTTTATTCTTAAGTACTATTGTTTGTACAGATGAACGTGCTACATTCAGGCATTTGGAAATTGCTCCCAAGGATGAACCAGACTTGTGGAGGTCTACAATTTTTTACTGAGGTCTTGGTTGATTTCTTTTGATTTTCCCATGATGTCAAGCAAGGAGGCACTGAGTTTGGAGGTAGGCCTTGAAATACATCCACAGGTACAGGTCCAATTGACTGAAATGATGTCAATTTGCCTATCAGAAGCTTCTAAAGCCATGACATAATTTTCTGGAATTTTCCAAGCTGTTTAAAGGCACAGTCAACTTAGTGTATGTAAACTTCTGACCTAATGGAATTGTGATACAGTGAATTATAAGTGAAATAATCTGTCTGTAAACAATTGTTGGAAAAATGACTTGTGTCATGCACAAATTAGATTTTCTAACCGACTTGCCAAAACTATAGTTTGTTAACAAGAAATTTGTGGAGTGGTTGAAAAGCGAGTTTTAATAACTCCAACCTAAGTGTATGTAAACTTCCGACTTCAAACGTATATGGAGACTACTTAGTACCAAGAAAAAAATACAATTTAAAGCTTAATTAATCTCTCTGGGATTTGTGGGATGCTAGCATCCCACCTCAACAAGAGCAAGTGAAATTGCAGGGCGCCAAATTCAAACAACAAAAATCTCATAATAAAAATCCTTAGACATACAAGTATTATACACCATTTTAAAGATACATTTCTTGTTAATCCAACCACAGTGTCCGATTCCAAAAAGGCTTTACGGCGAAAGCAAACCATGCTATTATCTGAAGACAGCACCCCATCAAACATACACATGAAAATCATAGTTCAACTCGCCAGGCACAACACAAAAGTCAGAAATAACATATAATTCATGCCTTACCTTTGAAGATTTTCTTTTGTTGGCACTCCAATATGTCCATTAACTTCTCTCAGCTACGGATCCCTTTTACGGGATCACTTTCCTACACAACCGCTAGAATTGCAGGGTGCCAAATGCAAAAATATTACAAAAAATATTTATAATCATGCAATCACAAGTGAAATATACCAAAACACATCTTAGCTTGTTGTTAATCCACCTATCGTGTCAGATTTTGAAAATATACTTTACAGCGAAAGTAATCCAAGCTTTTGTGAGTGTAGCTTTCAATGCTACAACAAGCTAGCCTTATATTAGCTTGGTTAGCTTGGTCACGAAAGTCAGAAAAGCAATGAAATTAAATCGCTTACATTTGATAATCTTCGGATGTTTCCACTCACAAGACTCCCAGTTACACAACAAATGTTATTTTGGTTCGATAAATATTACTTTTATCACCAAAAACCGCCATTTGGGTTGCGCATTATGCTCAGAAAATCAAAGCCGTGTTCCCTTCGACAAATTCCAAAAAGTATCCGTAATGGTCGTAGAAACATCAAATGTTTTTTATAATCAATCCTCAGATTGTTTTTAACAAACATAATCGATAATATTTCAACCGGACCATAACCTATTCAATAAGAGACAAACGGAAAATGGGGAGCTCCTCTCGCGCGCGCAGGAACTATTCGGAGGACACTTGACTAGTTTTGAATAAACTCGTTCATTTTTCAAAATAAAAGCCTGAAACTATAGCCTGGTCACAGCCTGAGGAAGAGGAATCTGGTAGATACCCCTTTAAATGGAGGATAGGCCAGGAAACACAGATAAAAAATAAGAATAATAATACAAATAAAAAATCACTTCCGGGTTACATTTTCTCAGGTTTTCGAATGCAGAATAAGTATTGTTATATTCACAGACAATATTTTGACCGTTTTGGAAACTTTGGAGTGTTTTCTATCCTAATCTGTAAATTATATGCATATTCTACGATCTGGGCCAGAGAAAATGTCCGTTTACGTTGGACACGTTATTAAAAAAAATTTAAAATAAATCTGACCCCTAGCGCTAAGAGGTTAAACATCACAAATGGTCATTTTGTTCGATAAATTCTGTCGTTATATATCCAAAATGTCCATTTATTTGGCGCGTACGATTCAGAAAATACACCGTTTCCAACTCGCGCAACATGATTACAAAATATCTCATAAGTTACCTGTAATCTTTGGCCAAACATTTCAAACAACTTTTCTAATACAACTTTAGGTATTTTTAAACGTAAATAATCGATACAATTTAAGACGGGATAAACTGCGTTCAATACAGTAGGAAAACAAAGTGGAGCGTGCTTTTCAGGTCACGCGCCTCTATCAAACAGTACACTTCACTCGACACTCGTTCTGGACAGCCCTACTTTTTCATTTCACAAAGGAAAAACATCAACCAATTGCTAAAGACTTGACATCCAGTGGAAGCGATAGGAACTGCAAGCAACTGCCTTAGAAATCTAGATCCCCATAGAAAACCCATTGAAAAGAGAGTGACCTCAAAAAATAACATCCTGGTTGGTTTGTCCTCGGGGTTTCGCCTGCACAATAAGTTCTGTTATACTCACAGACATCATTCAAACAGTTTTAGAAACTTCAGAGTGTTTTCCATCCAAATCTAAATCCAATTATATGAATATCCTAGCTTCTGGGCCTGATAAACAGGCAGTTTACTTTGGGCACGCTTTTCATCCGGACGTGAAAATACTGCCCCCTATCCCAAAGAAGTCAGATTCTAAAGGTTTCTATGTAGAACCCTTCTTGCCTTCCAAACAATTATCAAAGAACCCTTTATTCTAAAAACAGTTCTTAGGATGAAAAAGGTTCTAGGTAGAACTATTTGCCTTTGCCTTCTCTTCCAAAAAGGCTTCTTCAGATGAAAATGGTTCTTGGTAGAACCCTATCCTTGCTGAAAGAACCCTTTTGGAACCCTTTTTTCTGAGTGTACAGTAGGTTCATCCCTCTTCCCTGTCTCCTGTCTCATCATTATCCCTCAATTTCTTCTCTCTCTCTCTCTCTCTGAGTCATTTATGAGGGCCCTGTGACTAGGGCGAGAAGCAGTCAATGCCTGTTTTATTGACGTTGTCATTGTAAAACCAAACTTCCTTGAAACCGATGTTAAAGACATTTATGTGTGTGTGTCTGAAGAAATGCTTGAAGCCGCTATGGCTGATAAAACAAATCACTAAAATATGTTAACTTTTTTTGACAAAAATTGAATGTTTTATTTGGCCGTGAGTACAGCTTTTATTAGAGACAAAATAGAGACAAAAACAATTATTCTACAGGTTAGTTGAAGATCTGCTTACCCTAATTCGTGGTGCATGTGCAACAAGTACTTCCTGCATTTTGTGTGGAAATGAAGCAGGCTGCAGCCTTTTTTAAGAAGACAAACAAAAGTTGAACACAGTGTCAATCAAGGAGTGCAGTAGTTCACTGCCCTTCAATCACAGTGGGGAGGCAGGAACTCAAATCAATGTTCTGTCTCAAGTTATTCTATTTCCACTATAGAGATGCTCACATCACCTGCACTATACAATTGAGAGGGGGTGTCGTGCACACATTATTTTAGAGGGGGCACTAAATACATGAGGATAGAGGGGGGCTGGCCTGCAACAGCTTGTTGTGGAAATTCAACACCATGTCATGGAAATTATCACCAGGGACACCTGAAGTCAATATTAAAGGAATCATCCTTTATTATCAGTGCGCTGAAGAAGTTCCAACCAACTCGGACAGGAGCTCCCCCAGGGCAGTCCTATTAGTTCTCTTATACAGTGATCCCTCGCCACTTCGCGGTTCACTTATCGCGGATTCGCTATTTCGCGGATTTTCATAATGCATTTTTTTTTTTTTTTGGTGCATTGTGCTCTGCATTCTGATTCGCTAAAAACTCCCTCCCGCTTCTTGTATCAAAACATGCTACGAATTGGACACGAGAGATGAGGAGGAAGGACTAACGCTTGGTCGCTTAGCAACCATGGTGCGAATGGCCACTGAACTTAAGCGAGTAGCTGAGGAATGGGACCCTTTGATGAGCCGTTCATTACAGTTCTCCAACGTAATCGATGGTGGCATGTCGGTGTACAAGGATCTTTTTGCAAAGAAGAAAAAAGAGCGACAACAGCTGCCTATCACTATGTTCTTCTCCCGAACAAACACACCTGCACCGCAGGCTTCAGAAGAAGAGAACACTGCAGAGCGCAGTCAGGATGCAGCGGCCCAGTCTGAAGAGCAGTGAAACGGCCTACACGTGAGTCACTGTATTTGTATACATGTAATAGTTGCTAATTGTAAAAAAAAAAAAAGTTTTCTATTTCGCGGATTTCACTTATCGCGGGTCATTTTCGGAACGTAACCCCCGCGATAAACGAGGGATTACTGTATACTGATTAATAGCCTGAAATGGCTTGGTAGCTAGGTATGTAGCTGGCTAGCTAAAGGTAACTTAATAGCATTGCTAGGTGGCTAGTATTAGAGAGAAACAACAAAACATTTTTGTTTTATTTATTCATCAAGGATGAATCAATTGGCTACATAGCTTGATCAAATGAATTTACTAACATACCTCCTGCGAGTCCTGCCCATCACCGGCAGCTAAAATCAAATCAAACACTGTTTGTATCACTCAACACTCTCTCTTCTCCACCACTGACAGTACTATCTGCACACAGTATATGCTGTACTCTTTGCATGGTTCAGTCAGTGTGTCTCCTCCACAAAATACCACTGACAGATCTTTTATAAATAATTTTGCTAAAATGTGGGCTTAAAAATTAAATTGAGTAATTCATTTGACATTTGAAAAAAACAACATTTGAAAAAATCTAAGGGGGCACGTGCCCTTGTGCCCTTTTTGGGCATGACGCCTCTGCAACTGAGTTCCATCAACTCAAGGTGAGACCCTGTGTGTGTGTGTGTGTGTGTGTGTGTGTGTGTGTGTGTGTGTGTGTGTGTGTGTGTGTGTGTGTGTGTGTGTGTGTGTGTTTCCAGTGTGAGCACAGGTTTTGCACTACTACATGAATGTATCTGTCACCTTTTCATCAGAGCAGTGTTCCCCCACCACCTCTAGAGAGAACAATAGAGAGGGAACATGAGGCTCTGCCTTCCAGCCTCCACAATACCTTGACCCCTGGAACAGGGGCGCACAGCGCCACAACACTACAATACACCAGTCAAACACACTACAATGGCCCAGAGAGAGAGAGAGAAATATAGAGATAGAAGGCTCTTTTTTTGCTGGCGCTAAACACCTTAGTCTGCAATTTCAGCATGTAAAAACTGTTGCTCTGGAATTTTCCCCCCCTTGCACCAGGTTCATCAATTTACTCCTCTAACATCAGTCCACTTGCTCTGAGGGACGGGGGTGACAATATTTGAGGTGTGTCCTTATAAACAAGCATAAAAGTGACAATTTCATGCGCCGCAAATGGTAAGATTTAAGACCAATGAAAAGCAGGTCTTAGTGGTAACGCGGTTGTGTAACGGCAGCCTTCCTTCTCTTCACTAGAAGAGGTGTAGCAGGGATCGGACCAACACGCAGCGTAGCCAGTGCTCAACATGTTTAATTAAACCAAAACAGTGAACACTTACAACGATATAAAACAACAAAATGTGGCAAACCGAAACAGTCCTATCTGGTGCAGACAAAACACAGAGACAAGAAACAACCACCCACAATCCCCAACACAAAACAAGCCACCTATGTATGATTCTCAATCAGGGACAACGATTGACAGCTGCCTCTGATTGAGAACCATATTAGGCTGGACACAGAAACAGACAAACTAGACACACAACATAGAATTCCCACCCAGCTCACGTCCTGACCAACACTAAACAAGCAAAACACATAAGAACTCTGGTCAGGACGTTACAGGTTGGTAATGACATGGATTTTGAGAGCGGAAGCACAGCCTATCCAGCCGTAACGCACACTGCCCATATAGCTATGGGAATGTTTAATTTGATTAAAATCAAGCATAGCTTCCCCTCCCCTCAATGAAGGCTGTTTCCGTCCTGCCCACTGCATTCACCAAGTACTAGTAGCTAGCCAAGCCTATCAATAAAGGCTTGGGCTTGTGAGACTGCTTTGAAATAAATCATACACACCAAAGCTTTATTAAAAGATCAAGTTTGGGAACAGCAAAACTGCGAGCGGACATCCTCTTTTTATTTAATGTGGGCTATTGTACATTATTTCAGCTAGCTCCCGTTATTATTTTGGATGTGCTTAAAAACCCCTCCATACATGTGTCCACATGTCCATCATGAAACGAGATATGAGATGATGCCGGTGACCGTCGTGTTCAGAAACATTTAAGTCCTTTTGCTGTAACTTGGTTTTTAATCACTTGGTTAAAAACCAAGCCTTCATTAGGCTACCCGCACCCAGCTATAACAAAGTCTGGATCAACAGCAATGGGTTGTCGGGTATCCTTTTTATGCTGGCCTAGCAGCCAAGCAGCCTATCCATAAAAGGTGTTATACATTGTGCCTTGAGTTGCCTTGAGTTGAAAATATGATGCACATTCTAAAACAGTGGTCACCAATCGGTCGATCGCGAACGACTAGTCGATCTCCAAGGCATTTCTAATCGATCGCCAAACATTTCTGTTAAAAACCCAACGATAAACATTTTTTATTCGTCTTGCACTGTTGGCGTTAGGTGCACCCGATTCAGCTGCCCCGCGCGCCAGGTAGGCGACACGTTCCCATTTTGAACCATTTCATATGTCTGAAGGTACAAACTATGCATTCACCGCAGGCACGTGGAGTAAATCAAGTTCACTATAGGCGTACCACTGGCCAATCGGATGGCTCAGATTACCCTGTCTACAGTAACGTACCTGGCATAAAAGAAGGCTACGGCAAAGTTGATACTGTCAGATTTCTAAACATTTAAAACCACGACTAGAGACTGTCAATGAATACAGTAAAGAGATGCTGTTTTTACGAGTGAGTTCATGTTTAAGTTTTTACTCAGCACTGTCAAAGCTTTCTATTCAACTCTTTTATGAGCCATAACATGTGCGTTCTACCTACTTCCACTCACCCCACAACCAGCACTGTAGCTGCAATGAATGAGTAGGAAAGTGTATCGATAGGCTTGTGTTGTTATTATTAGAGGCTTTGGGTTATTTTTTAATATCAAGGAATATTTCACTTTCTCTGGTCATTGTAACAAAATGAATTGGTGCACGAGGCAGAAATAATGCAGTGCCACTGGAGTTTTGCTATCAGCTGGAGGACTGCGTCCCTTTTTGGTGAGTGTCAGGAAAGGGAGAGCGGAGGAATGTTGAGAGGCAGACCCTCAATCTGCTGTCCTCTCCCTCCACTGGGACTGACCATCAGATGCAGGCACCACCAGCCCAGTAAAATAAAACATTTATTCTCACTCACTGTGTCTAACAGGAAATACAACAACTGATCTATTACCGGTGGGATCATATAGCCTACCTCAAATGTTGATTTCAATGTTTTTAAATGGTCTGAGAAGAACAGCAATGCATTGGCAGGGCAATTTAAGCAAAGCCAATATGCAGTGATAATGTGTTGGACCTATAGCCCACTGCACACACCTCATTACTCCGGGACTGTTTATAATAGGTTAATGTTGCATAGGGTTACGTTTTTCACGTGAAAAAAGTATACATATGTTAGATCTCGGCTTGTAATTTTGACTCAGACAGTGGCCTCGACTCCAAAAAAGTTGGTGACCACTGTCCTAAACATACACACATATGCCTACCTGCATCATTTAATTTTGCTTGTTCAAGTATCCATTACCGTCCACTAAGAGAGCCTCTCATACGGTTGCCAAAGACATGCTCCTCCAAACGTATTTCAGTAATTAATGTAGAGTCAACGGTAGGCCTGGGCTGTATCTTGCTATATTGAGAACATGCCTCACACATAAACTCAGCAAAAAAAGAAACGGCCCTTTCTCAAGACCCTGTCTCTCAAAGATAATTCGTAAAAATCCAAATAACTTCACAGATCTTCATTGTAAAAGGTTTAAACACTGTTTCTCATGCTTGTTCAATGAACCATCAACAATTAACGAACATGCACCTGTGGAACGGTCGTTAAGACACTAACAGCTTACAGACGGTAGGCAATTAAGGTCACAGTTATGAAAACTGAAGACACTAAAGAGGCCTTTCTACTGACTCTTAAAAACACCAAAAGAAAGATGCCCAGGTACCCTGCTCATCTGCGTGAATGTGCCTTAGGCATGCTGCAAGGAGGCATGAGGACTGCAGATGTGGCCAGGGCAATAAATGGCAATGTCCGTACTGTGAGACGCCTAAGACAGCGCTACAGGGAGACAGGACGGACAGCTGATCATCCTCACAGTGGCAGACCACGTGTAACAGCACCTGCACAGGATCGGTACATCCGAACATCACACCTGCGGGACAGGTACAGGATGGCAACAACAACTGCCCAAGTTACACCTGGAACGCATAATCCCTCCATCAGTGCTCAGACTGTCCGCAATAGGCTGAGAGAGGCTGGACTGAGGGCTGTAGGCCTGTTGTAAGGCAGGTCCTCACCAGACATCACCGGCAACAACGTCGCCTATGGGCACAAACCCACCGTCACTGACGAGTCGCGGTTTTGTCTCACCAGGGGTGATGGTCGGATTCGCGTTCATCATCAAAGGAATGAGCCTTACACCGAGGCCTGTACTCTGGAGCGGGATCGATTCGGAGGTGGAGGGTCCGTCATGGTCTGGGACGGTGTGTCAAGGCATCATCGGACTGAGCTTGTTACAGGGAAGACATCCTCCTCCCTCATGTGGTACCCTTACTGTAGGCTCATCCTGACATGACCTTCCAGCATGATAATGCCACCAGCCATACTGCTCGTTCTGTGCGTGATTTCCTGCAAGACAGGAATGTCAGTGTTCTGCCATGGCCAGCGAAGCGCCCGGATCTCAATCCCATCGAGCACGTCTGGGACCTGTTGGATTGGAGGGTGAGGGCTAGGTCCATTCCCCCCAGAAATGTCAGGGAACTTGCAGGTGCCTTGGTGGAAGAGTGGGGTAACATCTCACAGCAAGTACTGGCAAATCTGGTGCAGTCCATGAGAAGGAGATGCACTGCAGTACTTAATGCAGTGGTGGCCACACCAGATACAGACTGTTACTTTGATGATGATGACCCCCCCCCCCCCTTTGTTCAGGGACACATTATTCCGTTTCTGTTAGTCACATGTCTGTGGAACTTGTTCAGTTTATGTCTCAGTTGTTAAATCTTGTTATGTTCGTACAAATATTTACACATGTTAAGTTTGCTGAAAATAATCGCAGTTGACAGTGAGAGACTTTTGTAATTTTGATGAGTTTATAATACAATTATTTGGAGCTAGTATTTTTTTATTTAGGAGACTGTCTACCAGCAGAGGCAGTGCACTGAAAACACACTGCTAATAGCTTCTGCTCATTGTTAAAGGGTTCTCTATTAAAGTCATAGTTGAAGTCGCTCTGTCACAGATTGGTGTAAGGTGAGGTATAACAATGGGGAAACACCTGTTCCAGAATGACCGGAAGAAGTTAAACTTTCATACCAGTGTTCATTAAAGTAGTTGTTTAACATTTTTTGCAGCGGATAAAAATAGTGGCCTTCTGATCATAAAAGATGGAATGTAAAAATACCATTCATGCCATCAATATCGTTACCTTCCCTCTCTCTTAAAATTCCCGTAGAAGAAATTCATTATTTAGGGACTCAAAGTATTATTCCTGATATTTGCACATTCCAATCTGTCAATACGAACAGCAGACGGGCTGTTTTCAATTGGCTCTGTAGCAGTAAGTGACTTGACTCTTTAACACCCTCCAACTCCTGTAACAGTGGCACCCCTCTAATTGGAGAGACAGTGTAATTTCACATGTTACACCTGGAAATAAAACTTTTGTAATAAAGCACTGGTACTACGTTCTCAAACATCATATTTCTTCTTTGTTTGATTTAGGGTCAAGCTAAATTTTTCATTTTGCCAAAGTCTAATTAAACAAAATCAAATATCTGTTTGTTCAAATGAGAGAAAAAAGGGTTTGAAAGTGTGCTGTTGAAATGTTTAGGTGCTGGCCTAAAAGTACCTTGCTCCTAGCTGGTTAAATGCAATTACAGTGAGCATAAACATACACCGCTCAAAAAAATAAAGGGAACACTTAAACAACACAATGTAACTCCAAGTCAATCACACTTCTGTGAAATCAAACTGTCCACTTAGGAAGCAACACTGATTGACAATACATTTCACATGCTGTTGTGCAAATGGATTAGACAAAAGGTGGAAATTATAGGCAATTAGCAAGACACCCCCAAAAAAGGAGTGATTCTTCAGGTGGTGACCACAGACCACTTCTCAGTTCCTATGCTTCCTGGCTGATGTTTTGGTCACTTTTGAATGCTGGCGGTGCTTTCGCTCTAGTGGTAGCATGAGACGGAGTCTACAACCCACACAAGTGGCTCAGGTAGTGCAGCTCATCCAGGATGGCACATCAATGCGAGCTGTGGCAAAAAGGTTTGCTGTGTCTGTCAGCGTAGTGTCCAGAGCATGGAGGCGCTACCAGGAGACAGGCCAGTACATCAGGAGACGTGGAGGAGGCCGTAGGAGGGCAACAACCCAGCAGCAGGACCGCTACCTCCGCCTTTGTGCAAGGAGGTGCACTGCCAGAGCCCTGCAAAATGACCTCCAGCAGGCCACAAATGTGCATGTGTCAGCATATGGTCTCACAAGGGGTCTGAGGATCTCATCTCGGTACCTAATGGCAGTCAGGCTACCTCTGGCGAGCACATGGAGGGCTGTGCGGGCCCACAAAGAAATGCCACCCCACACCATGACTGACCCATCGCCAAACCGGTCATGCTGGAGGATGTTGCAGGCAGCAGAACGTTCTCCACGGCGTCTACAGACTCTGTCACGTCTGTCACATGTGCTCATGTGCTCAGTGTGAACCTGCTTTCATCTGTGAAGAGCACAGGGCGCCAGTGGCGAAATTTGCCAATCTTGGTGTTCTCTGGCAAATGCCAAATGTCCTGCACGGTGTTGGGCTGTAAGCACAACCCCCACCTGTGGACGTCGGGCCCTCATACCACCCTCATGGAGTCTGTTTCTGACCGTTTGAGCAGACACATGCACATTTGTGGCCTGCTGGAGGTCATTTTGCAGGGCGCTGGCAGTGCACCTCCTTGCACAAAGGCGGAGGTAGCGGTCCTGCTGCTGGGTTGTTGCCCTCCTTCGGCCTCCTCCACGTCTCCTGATGTACTGGCCTGTCTCCTGGTAGCGCCTCCATGCTCTGGACACTACGCTGACAGACACAGCAAACCTTTTTGCCACAGCTCGCATTGATGTGCCATCCTGGATGAGCTGCACTACCTGAGCCACTTGTGTGGGTTGTAGACTCCGTCTCATGCTACCACTAGAGAGAAAGCACCGCCAGCATTCAAAAGTGACCAAAACATCAGCCAGGAAGCATAGGAACTGAGAAGTGGTGTGTGGTCACCACCTGCAGAACCATTCCTTTTTTGGGGGTGTCTTACTAATTGCCTATAATTTCCACCTTTTGTCTATTCCATTTGCACAACAGCATGTGAAATTTATTGTCAATCAGTGTTGCTTCCTAAGTGGACAGTTTGATTTCACAGAAGTGTGATTGACTTGGAGTTACATTGTGTTGTTTAAGTGTTCCCTTTATTTTTTTGAGCGGTGTACTTCACAACACAATTTACCACATCATATATTTTCAATTGAGAGAGAGACATGGAGAGGGGGAAACAGAGAGAGAGAGAGAGAGAGAGGGATGGAGAGAGAATGAAAGAGAGTGTGCTGTATGAGATTCTAGGAATTCTAGGACTTGTACAGTCACCTAGAACAGAGTAGCTGTGTGATGGATGATGTCCAGGCTGCTTTTCCCTGCTTCTCCCAGCTGATTTGTAGCTTAGGGTTAACACCTGAAAGCTTCTATAGCATCTCTGACTGGACTAGCTGATCCTAGACCAGTCTGGAACCCTCTCACCCTCAACCCAGCTGCTTCTGAATCTGTCAAACATGACATCGTAGTGGATGGTCACCAAAGGGTGGCGGAGAGACCATTTTGTCAGTAGTGAATTAATTTGTTCTCATACTGTAGGAGTTGATTCTTCCATTACATTTTTTTTCTTCTTTATTTCAGTCACGTTTTAGAAAGAGATATTATAAAGTTCATTATCAGTCTTTCTATTTTAAGCGTTGCTGTTTGCAGCTTAATGTCTCCAAAGGTCTCCAAATACATAACCCCAGACACACACAGAACCCTGCAGACCTGAACACCCTCTGACCTCACAGTGAACATTATGTCATTAGTACCCAGGACTCCCAGAGGAGGGAGGCTGTGTGACATGAATCAGTGTGCCTGATCCCTACAGCCGGCCCCCCAGCTCAAACCCCTCTCCCTCCTCTTTCCTTATCTCCCTCCTCTTTCCTTATCTCCCTCCTCTTTCCTTATCTCCCTCCTCTTTCCTTATCTCCCTCCTCTTTCCTTCTCTCCCGCTTCATTCACAGGTCAGCACTGATCTATCATCATCTGTCCCTCTTTCTGCCTGTTGGAGCATCCAACCTCATGTTAACACACACACACACACACACACACAGTCACTCACACACACACACAAAGTCTGGCCATCCATACAGTACATCCATTCACCTTCTCTGCCCTACTTTAACCTATGTCCCAAGGGGGGAGATGACAGAGAGGTGTAGTCTTTCTGTTCTAGAGTCTATTTCACTGCAACATGGTGAGACAGAGACCAGAGAGACAGAAAGAGAAGAGTCAGATGGACAGAGAAATAGTGAAACTGGGAGAAAAGTGATAGTGATAAAATAGACGGGCGTGAGACAGAGCGAAAAGAAAAGAGACACAGAGATGTAGAGGTCCTGTACTAACCTCTCCTCCACACAGCCGTTAATCCTAGCATTCCAGAGCCCCCTGACAGCCGGAGGTTAGAGGTCAGAGGTTACGTTAACCCTGGTTCCTTCCCCAGGGCCCAGACTCCCCCTGGGAGTCAACTACCCCCTGACTCTTGACCCATGTGATGTCAGACAGAGTCACAGGGTCACAGGGGGTCATGGTCAAGGCTTCTGTCTCGATATCATCCAACCATGGCTGCACTGTATGTTAGTCTGTTTAACCACATTCTTTTTTTCTGTTTAACAATTATGTTTTTTACACGTGTCAAGTGTTATAATTGTTTTCCTTTACTCCATTCTGTATGTCTATTTTTTCTTAGATTGTGTGTGTGTGTGTGTGTTTTCTTTAAGTTGGATTGTGGATACTGGATTATTGAGCTATGATCCACTGACTCAGATCTGAAGATTGGAGGCGTGGCTTAGTAGGGTTAATTCAGCTAGTTATTTTTGGCCACCTGTGAGAGTAAATGCCATTCCGATTAATCTGTGTTGTTGCATTGTCAACACATGTAAAGTTTGAGTACTGACACTTTTGCAGTTTTAATAAGGCGTACACAAGAGTATGAGTTCATTATTAAGTGCCTATACATTGCCCAATGTTTGGATACTTACCACTTTTTATTTTGTGAAGTCCAAAAAAATTGAAGGACACTGAATTTGCAGTGTATATGGATGACATCTACTGTCACGGCTGGCCAAAAATAACTATGTGAAAGCCAAGCCCCCAATAGTCCATTCCTTTGGTGTGGGTTAATTTAACATTCAGTGCATCTTTTAATATGCAATTAATAACATTACTATGTAAATATCATAACCAACTGTTAACTATCCCAATATTGGCATACATGTAGGCTCTAGTGGAACTCGTCTTGTGCAAGAATGATTAACCTGTTGAGGATGGGGGCGCTGTTGTGACTATTTATGCTAATCGTGTAATTTTTGAAACGGCTTCCCACAAAATCCTTGATCGTACAATATGCATATTATTATTATTATTGGATAGAAAACAGTCTATAGTTTCTATAGGAGTTGAAATTTTGTCTCTAAGTGGAACAGAGCCCATTCTACAGCAATTTCCCTGACATGGAGTCAGATTTCAGAAATTTTGGCCACTGTTCTGGAGTCAGTTAAAAGGGCACTGTTATTGCTATGACTATACGGACACTGCTTACGTCTTCCCCTGGATGCCTTTACGTGATGACGATTTGAATGGGGTCGATTGCGCGTTCACAGGCACTACAAATTAAAAAACCCTGTAGGTAGGAGCTCCTTTGCAGCTGCGTAATGCGCGTGGAGGACATCGACCTGCTATTTTTCCAAGCCTTAGTTTAGCCTGTTATATTTTTCCGGTCATGTTTTTACTCGTTATAGGAGTTAAAAACATCATAAGGTAGTTAATTTAAAGCGTTTTATAGCAATTTATATCCGTTTAGTGCGATTTTGGGACATTTATTTCTGAAAAGCTGTGAATAGCTGGGCACGCTTCCAGTTCATCCCGAACGCAGTTGGCATTTCCACATGGCAAGAGGACAGCTTTCCACCAAAAGACGATTACTCCCAAGAAAGGATCCTTTGCCCAAGATACTGATGGAAGAACAGCTCAAAGTAGGACATTTTTATTATGATAAATCGTGTTTGTCGAAAAATTTTAGTGGCTTAGGACGCCATGTTTTTTGACGTAGCTTCGCTTGGCGCAAACTGTATTGAAAAGTAAGGATAAATTAAAAAATGTAATTCCGCGATTGTATTAAGAATTAAATTGTCTATCAATCCCTGTCCACCCTATATTTTTTAGTCACGTTTATGAGTATTTATGTATAAGAGTAGATCACTGTCTAAGTGGCGCAAGGACATTTTCTGACCAGCTGAGCTACATTTCACATTGTCTAACCATGATTTTGGTGGCTAAATATAAACATTTTCGATCAAACTCTATATGGATTGTGTAATATGATGTTACAGGAGTGTCATCTGAAGAATTCTGAGAAGGTTAGTGAACAAAATTAATATATTTTGGCGATGTTGACTTTTATCGCTCACTTTGGCTAGAATCGATGCTGGGCTGCTATGTGCTATGTGCTATGCTAATATAACGATTTATTGTGTTTTCGCTGTAAGACACTTAGAAAATCTGAAATATTGTCTGTATTCACAGGATCTGTGTCTTTCGATTCGTGTATGCTGTGTATTTTTACGAAATGTTTGATGATTAGTAAGTAGGTAAACACGTTGCTCTAAGTAGTTTTTCTATTCCATTTGTGACGGTGGGTGCAATTGTAACCTATGCCATCTACCTGAAATATGCACTTTTTTCTAACAAAACCTATCCCATACCATAAATATGTTATCAGACTGTCATCTAATGAGTTTTTTTCTTGGTTAGGGGCTATAAATATCTTAGTTTAGCCGAATTGGTGATAGCTACTGGTGTTGGTGGACAAATAAAAGATGGTGGATTATGCTAATGTGTTTTTAGGTAATAGATGTACATCTTTACATATTGTGTCTTCCCTGTAAAACATTTTAAAAATCGGACATGTTGGCTGGATTCACAAGATCTGTGTCTTTCATTAGCTGTATTGGACTTTAATGTGTGAAAGTTGAATATTTAAAAAAAATATTTTTTTTGAATTTCGCGGCTCTGCCTTTTCAGTGGGGGGGGGGGGGGGGGGGGGGAGTGCCGCCAGCGGCACCCTCATCCTAGACAGGTTAAGTTACAAAAATGTCAGCACGCAACCTCACAATACAACAGAACAGATGAACCGTAATGACATTTACTCTCACACGTGGTGAAAAATGACTATCTGAAAGCCATGCCCATACTAAGCCACACGTCCAGCCTTCTCATCATGGCTCAATAACCCAAATAAGGGATCCAATTGGCTGGGTCAAAAATACTCCAACGTGTGTCCCAGCGCTGGGTTATTTTTAATACATTTATTTAGAGTGTACAATACTGTGGGTTGGTGTGCGTTCAGAAAGTATTCACAACCCTTGCCTTTTTCAACAATTTAATATGAATGAAATTGAGATTTTGTGTAACTCAGACACAATACCCGATAATGTCAAAGGGGAATGATGTTTTTAGGCTTTTTCACAAATTAGTAAAAAATGAAAACTGAAATGTCTTGAGTTAATAAGGATTGTGTCAGAGCACAGATCTGTGGAAGGGTACCAAGACATGCAGCATTGAAGGTTCACAAGAACACAGTGGCCTCCATCATTCTTAAATGGAAGAAGTTGGGAAGCACCAAGACTCCTCCTAGAGCTGGCCGGCTCGCCAAACTGAGCAATCGGGAGAGAAGGGTCTTGATCAGGAGGTGACCAAGAACCTGATGGTCACTCTGACAGAGTTCTAGAGTTCCTCTGTGGAGATGGGATAATCTTCCAGAAGGACAACCATCTTTGCAGCACTCCACCAATAAGGCCTTTATGGTAGAGTGGCCAGACGGAAGCCACTCCTCCATAAAAGTCACATGACAGCCCGCTTGAAGTTTGCCAAAAGGCTCTCAGACCATGAGAAACAAGATTCTCTTGTTTGATGAAACCATGATTGAACTCTTTGGCCTGAATGCCAAGTATCACATCTGAAGGAAACCTGACACCATTCCTACGGTAAAGTATGGTGGTAACAGCATCATCATGCTGTGGGGAGGTTTTTTAGTGGCGTGGACTGGGAGACTAGTCAGGATCGAGGATGAACGGAGCAAAATACAATAAGATCCTTGATGAAAACCTGCTCCAGAACGCTCAGGACTTCAGACTGGGGCGAAGGTTCACTTTCCAACAGAACAACGACCCTAAGCACACAGCGAAGACAACGCAGGAGTGGCTTCGGGACAATTCTATGAATATCCTTGAGTGGCCCAGCCTGAGGCTGGAGTTGAACCCGATCGAACTCTGGAGAGACCTGAAAATAGCTGTGCAGCAACGCTCCCCATCCAACCTGACAGAGCTTGAGAGGATCTGCAGAGAAGAATGGGAGAAACTCCACAAATACAGGTGTGCCAAGCTTGTAGCGTCATACCCAAGAAGACTCGAGGCTGTAATCGCTGCCAAAGGTGCTTCAACAAAGTACTGAGTAATGGCTCTGAATACTTATGTAAATGTCATATTGTGGCTATTGATATTTAATAAATGTGCAACAATGTCTAAAAATCTGTTTTTGCTTTGTCGTTATTGGGTATTGTGTGTAGATTGATGACGGGTGAAAATAACTATTTCATACATTTTAGAGTAAGGCTGTAAAGTAACAAAATGTGGAAAAGGTCAAGGGGTCGGACTACTTTCCGAATGCACTGTAGGTGTGACTTTTGGTAAAAAGAATTGAGACACAGTAGGTTAGAGAAGAACTCAGCACTGCTCCTGGGATCCATTGTACTCCACATACATTCCTTGAATCCAGCGCTACGTACTCATTTGTTATCCACTACCACTGCGATGCTATAGAATAGAAAAGTCCTCTATTTTGTGTTTTCTTCCGTGCCTTTTCACATCCTGACCAAGGTTTCCAGCGTTCACCGTGGAAGCATTTTTAGATGTTTTTACAGAGTTTTATGAATTTAAATATTTTGTAGGATATTTTTTTGAACACAGTGGAAAGGTCCGGTAGGGTTCAATCCAAGAAAGGCAAAACACAATGTGAGAAAAAAGAGCTATAAATAGCCTCAAGTACAGCAGAAATATGACAATCCAAACGCTCTCTAGCACTATAAGAATTGCTTTGGAAATTCCTAGAAATCTCTGTGTCTGTACTCACTACCTTCAGAGCAAGGACCCCTGTGTGTGTGCGTGTGTGTGTGTGAATTGCATGGGGGGGGGTGGTAGGTGTAGGAATTTGGGTTCCTCTCTCTGCCTCTCGATTCCTCTCCTCCCCTCTCTCTCTGCGGCGGGGGCATTTATCAGACCCCTAAGTGGCTGTAACAAAAGCAATGCTCCCTGGGAGAGGACCTGACAGCAGTTTTCCTCGTATTGATCGCCTGCGCTCGCTCTGAGTGCTCCAGTTTATGACAAAAGAGTTCACGACACCGCAGTCACAAAGTCAATACCGTGATAAATACTCCCCCTCCGCTGGTCCCTTGTCCGGCACTTTACCAGGCATTTGCCCTGACAGTTATTACTCCTACCACAGTAAATCCACTGACCAAAGGAGAAAAGGGAGAGAAAAAGAGAGTTGTTGGCTGTATTTATGAACCCAGGTTGGTCAAGTTGACTTAATCTAAAGACCTGTTCAATCACGATCAGACCGGAGGCTGTGCTGGTTGTTGTGTTGTTTCCTCCACATCTTTTAGGAGCAATTTTTTGGGGGTCAGTGGGATTAACTGTATGTTAAATATGAATGTGCACATTCCCACATACGCATGCACAGAGAGCGAGCGAGAGTAGAGCATGTGCGTGACGTGCACACACCAACATACTGAAAATAGACATACGCTACATGGATAAAAGTATGTGGACAAAAGTATGCTCGTAGAATATCTCAGCCCAAAATCATGGGCATTAATATGGAGTTGATCCCCTGTGCTGTTATAACAGCCTCCGCTCTTCTGGGAAGGCTTTGCACTAAATGTTGGAACATTGCTGCGAGGACTTGCTTCCATTCAGCCACAAAAGCATTAGTGAGGTCGGGCACTGATTTTGGGCGATTAGGCCAAAGATATTTGATGGGGTTCAGGTCAGAGCTCTGTGCAGGCCCGTCAAGTTCTTCCACACCAATCTCAACAAACCATTTCTGTATGAACCTCACTTTCTGCACAGGTGCATTGTCATGCTGAAAGAGGAAAGGCCCTTCCCCAAACTGTTGCCACAAAGTTGGAAGCACAGTATCGTCTAGAATGTCATTGTATGCTGTAGTGTTGATTTCCCTTCACTGGAACTAAGGGGCCTAGCCCCCATGAAAAACGACCCCAGACCATCACAACTTTACAGTTGGCACTATGCATTGGCACAGGTACAGTAGCATTCTCCTGGCATCCGGACTGACAGATGGTGAAGCGTAATTCATCACTCCAGAGAACGCGTTTCCACTGAGTCCAATGGCGGCAAGCATTTACACCACTCCAGCCGACGCTTGGCATTGCACATAGTGATCTTAGGTTTGTGTGCGGCTGCACGGCCATGGAAATCCATTTTAATGAAGCTCCCAACGAACCGTTCTTGTGCTGACATTGCTTCCAGAGGCATTTTGGAACTCGTCAGTGAAGGTTTGCAACCAAGGACCTACTTTGCGGCTGATCCCTTGTAGCTCCTAGATATTTCCACTTCACATTAACAGCATTTATAGTTAACCGGGGCACCTCTAGCAGGGCTGAAATTTGATGAACTGACTTGTTGGAAAGGTGGCATTCTATGACAATCTCACATTGAAAGTCACTGAGCTCTTCATTAAGGTCATTCTACAATGTTTGTCTATGGAGATTGCACGGCCGTGTCCTCGATTTTATACACCTGTCAGCAGGGGTGTCCACATACTTTTTGTATATATAGTGTATGTCCATCATTGGTTGAATATGTAGTCTAAGGTATTTTAGATGTTGCTGTTTGAATAGGCTATTTATTTTCCGGTAGTTTACTCTCTTACTCTAAACCGATTTTTAACATATCTTTGTTTTTCCCTCCAGAAATCTAATTTGAATAATGATTAGTGAATAAAATCAGGGATTAAAGTGTGAGCTGTCAGATAGGTCTGTTTGTTGTGGCAGCACAGGGCCAAGTTCCATCTCCAACTTTACACACATGTTCATGGTATTACACGCAAAGATCCCTGTACATCCATTTTCAGCAAATGAGAAAATATTAAGAATGTTTTGTAATTTGGAAGAGGTTCCTGCCTTTGCGCTAATCCAACATGTTAAATCCGTTTAGAGTTAAAAGTACCCATATCCCCGCTGCATATGCTCCGAAAGACATTAATCAAAATAGCAGATTATGCAGATGTAAATTACAACGCTGCTATGAATGAAACATTTTCAATTTATCTAGTCAAAAATATTATAAATCTAGATAGATTAATATTTTTTTTATAATAGTTTACAAATACAACATGTGTCGAATTGAGTGACAAATCATCTTGTTTAGCATAACTCCTAAATCCTATTACAAATGTTAAAAAGATATTAAAAAGTGATTTATTTATACTTGGAGAAAACATAACCAGCCAGAGAATCCTATTCAGGCTCTCTTATCATGTTGTTACTCTAAAAAGGAACATTTGTTCCAAATGTCTTACCTGGCTATCATCATTTGGTCATCTGGAGTCAAGTGGATGAAAAGTGGGTCCTCCAGTCTGTCCTCTATAGCAAATGTATTATCTTCTCCCTCCAGTCTGGTTACCTGGCTAAAAAAAGGTGAAATAAATATCTGTGTACGTCACGTTTTTATCCATACCTGGTCATTCTGATCATCTCCTGGTCGAGATGCTGTAAGGACCATCAGCAGTGAGAGACTGTATGCCTCCCAAATGGTCAAAGATGTGCACTATATAGGGAATAGGTTGTCATTTGGGACACGACCCCTGTCCGTAGCAAGTAGCGACAGCCCTCAAAGCCTAGAAAGGGCCACATGATGTCGGGCTGTGTTTGAGCGCAGGGACGGGCGGCTGACGGCAGGCAGCAGATCACAGTGTCTATCTAGTGGCTTTATATCCACAATGAGGAGGGTAACTACCTGTAAAACAACCTTCTGGGTGGAGAGGACCTCCCCTATGGCAGCAGCACATGACACAGCAGCCAGAGGACACAGCACCACGGGACAGAGGGGGGAGACAGGGAGGGAGAGGAGGGGGAGATTTGGGGAAGGAAGGAACAGGATGGTTGGGTTGGAGAGTGGAGGAAGGGGTAGAGATTTGTAGTAAGGGAAGAAGAAGGTCTGGAGGTGGGTCTTGAGAGGAGAGTGGGAAAGGGGTAAGAGGGGGAGAAGTGGGGTTAGAGAAGGGGAGCCGGCAGGGTAGAGCGGGGTGGGGGGGGGGGTGTATTTTGGGGGGAAAGCAAAAATAAGTTGAAGGGAAGAGACGGTAAAGATGGAGAGGAGGGGGTTGCAGATGTTGAGGTTAGCTGTAAGATTGGTTAGGCTAGATGGGAGATGGGTTATGGGTGGAGAAAGAGAGGGAGACAACACTGCACTCATGCGGACAGGTGCACATACAGTAGTTACACACAATCAAACTGAACGTCCTATTGAGAGTACCAGTACTTCTACCCTGCACTGTGGGTGGAGCAGTGATGTGGATAAGATATCCATGGGACTACACACACACACACACACACACACACACGCAAAGTAGGTCAGGGTGGAGAAAGTTACATTTTCTTTTGTACTTTCTCAAACCTGAAAGTATTGCAATCTCAGGAATGTTATGCGTCAGCACATTGGACAGTAAACTGCTAACTAGAAGAACATTCCTCGAGACATTCTTTCAGTGGCAACATTCCAACAGCCTGTCATTCCACTGAAGAAATATAGGATACAGTAGAGTAAGTAGTCTATATGGACATTTACTGATGATTTGTGGTTAGTGTAGTTATGCCATTGATTTGATGTAGTATAGGCAGGGCAGACGATATGGCAAGATGGCATTGTCTTCCATGGGGTCATGCCAGTGGCTGATAGTGAGAATGAAAAAGCTACAGTCGTTTTCTGTCAGTGGTTCCAATAAGACCAGATCATGATGAAAGACAGGCCGTGCTACATATAAAAAGGGAGAAAATCAAAACAAACAAACACAAAACCTGTAATGACGAAATTCCTGAAAGAAGCACACAAACAGTTCAGATTTGCCAAGCGTCTTTAGGGAGATTAGGCAAAGTATATGCTGTGTGTGAAACCACAAAGCCCAACAACAATGCTTAGCTAATTCAAAGGCGGATGTTGCCAGGGATGTGCATAAATTACAATTACAAAATACAAGTACAAAATACTCTAAATACAAGTACAAAATACTCTAAAGACCAATGCATCAAAATAAAAAATAAGATTGTATTGTATTTAATTAAAATACATCCAGTTTGTATTTTAAAACACCAAAATACATTTGCAAATAGCCAGCCACACAGCAACAACATTCTTAGTAACATTTACAGAAATGTCTTACTCGCTATGACTGTGATATGTTGTTGTTTATCAACCTTAGTTGAATTCACTCTGGATAAGAGCGTTTACTAAATGACCTAATTGTAAACGTAAATGTGAAAATTAACAACTGCAATGCACACTGGGTATTATTATTAGCCTTGTTTTGGGGCGGAGCTCATTACAGTAATACATTACAGTTCATTTTTACATTGAATTCATTTAGATTTTGATGCCAATCTAGGGTGAAAGGGGCCCACAAAATTGTGAACAGCTGGAAATAAATGCTATAGAAAAGTATTTTGAAAATACAAATGACAGCTTTCAAAAGTATTTTGTTACAAACTACATTGGAGCGTGGTTTAGCCCAGTGTAATACAACATACAAAATACTCAAAAGTAATTAAAGCACATATTTCAAATACATGTAACAGAAATACTGCCCATCTCTGGATGTTGCTAATGAAAATGTCAGCCCCTGAGTTTGGACCCGTATGAAACCTGGCTGCCTGTCAGGAACACTTCTCATTTCCTAACTGCAAGTCGGCTTTTATCATTTACCTGAAAAAATGCCATCAAACTAAAAGGGGGGAGGAGTGGGGGACTTGAGGAGGAGCTGTGTGTGTGTGTGTGTGTGTGTGTGTGTGTGTGTGTGTGTGTGTGTGTGTGTGTGTGTGTGTGTGTGTGTGTGTGTGTGTGTGTGTGTGTGTGTGTGTGTGTGTGTGTGTGTGTGTTTTACAGGTTGTTTTTTCTCTCCATTTCAAGGTTGGTTAGCACGCTAGCACATTAGCTGGCACAATGACCGGAATCACCTTAGTCAGTATGTGTTTCACCTGTGCTGGCGAGTCATCTCGTTAGTCAGGATGTGTTTCACCTGTGCTGTCCCAGCTGATTTTTTAAGATGAAGTTTCATGAAAAAAATATGTATTTAATCAAAAACCAGATGTTTTAGGCTTAGTTATAGTGAAACATGTCAATTCTAGTCTTAATTTTGACAGTTTGTTGCAAAAGTTATATATGTTGGTCTTTTAGGATTAAATCTAGCTCTTTTTGCCACTAGCGGTTCAACTCTACCATTGAAATTGTGACGCAGAGGCAGGTGCCTCTACGTCATCGCAAGGGAGGGGTTCGGTATGAAATACATTCTCTGCCTGGTGGTACCACCTCAAGGCGTACCTAAAAGCAGGTGACAGTGTGCCTTATTTGGCAATGGTCTTGGTAAGTGGTGTGTCGATATATTTAGCATGATGCTTCCTTGGCTCGACTATTGATATCACAGAAATTTCAAAAGGCAGTAAGGCAGTTTTTGCTTACCATTTCATACACATCGATGTGCTTTTACGAAGACAAAAACATGTAGGTTATGACGATTATACTTTTATATTTGTAGCTAGATCCATCGTAACACGAAATTAGATGACACTGGTGGTGATGTCAACTCGTATCTTTCCCAACCACCATGACTGAGTTCTAATCCCACAAGAGGGAAATATACATATTGTTTTGTTGTCCTTTATTTACAATATTCATCCGTACCCTGTAATGTCTTCCGTCGGTAGAAGGAGAGGAGGACCAAAGCGCAGCGTGGTGTGTATCCATATTTATTAGAATACTAATCAATTATGAACAAAAACAATAAACAGACGAAAAACCAACGAAGCTACAGTCCTGAACCAGAGACCATGGAAACCATGAACGCACGAACAGGAACAATCACCCACAAACCAACAGTGAAAACAGGCTACCTTAATATGGTTCCCAATCAGAGACAATGACAAACACCTGCCTCTGATTGAGAACCATATTAGGCCAAACAACAAACCCAACATAGAAACACAAAACATAGAATGCCCACCCAGCTCACGTCCTGACCAACACTAAAACAAGGAAAACACAAACGAACTATGGTCAGAACGTGACATACCCACACAGATCTAATTCCAAAAAGTGAAAGCATACCTTGTGTGTGGGGTCGACCTGGTAGTAGTTGAAGGTTTTTATATAGTACCCAAGACCAATCTGTGAGATAATTTGACCATTGGACAAAGTGCTTTTGAGTAAATACTGCAATGCGGGTTGGATTGAATTGAGCCCCTGATCTTCATTTTCAAGGTGGTGATTGCACCTTACTTTTATTGCAGTATTGTATTGGGAAAAGAGTCTACATTTCTAATATTTTGGGGGCACCATGGGGGATTTGAACTCACACCACAAGTGGTAATAGATGTCAAGAACTCAGCACCTTACCACTGTCAGTTAACTGTCGAGAGCTGTATTTTATTACAAGGTACATAATTGTATTATCAGAGCATGCCAGTAGACTTCTGGCAAATATTCTTTAGTGAGAACGTGTTGAAATCAGGGTTAGGTTTAGGAGTTTGTGGTTAAGATTAGGAATAGGTTAGGGTTTAGGGAAAATAGGAATTTTTGTGGTCAAACATTTTTACACTCCAAAATTTCCTGAGATTTCACCAAAACAAAGCGGTGTGTGTGTGTGTGTGTGTGTGTGTGTGTGTGTGTGTGTGTGTGTGTGTGTGTGTGTGTGTGTGTGTGTGTGTGTGTGTGTGTGTGCCAGGGTGTGTGTGTGTGTGTGTGTGCCAGGGTGTAGCCATGCGGGGCAGCAGTCATGTTGTTCTTCCAGGTCTCTTGGGGTGAGAGGGACACTCATGGCTCCTGCTGATAACTGTCTCACATTGCAGCCCTGCACTGAGTGCCAGCCAAGACCCCCAACCCGCACTCCTCACCCTGTCTGTCTGTCTGTCTGTCTCCCCCTCCTCACCCAACACCAACCCTCAGCCTGCCACACAGTACAGGCCTCCCCACAGGAGCACTACAGACCCCAAATCATCACTTCTTCTCAGACACACACAGACACACACACAGACCATCATTGTTGCCTCCCCAGGCCTCAAATCAACACCCCTCCTGCTAAACACGCCATAGAGAGCCAAAACCACAAGGCCATCATCAAATTGTTCCCTCTTTCTAACCATAGCCTTAGACCTTCACACAACTCAATAATAGAGACACAAACAATGACTGTATTTCCCTATCCTATTAACAAATAATTAGGCCTACTGCTTATGGTCACAATAATGAACATGCTTCTGCCTCGTGTCAGTTTGTTTCCCTGTAGTCCACATCAGCAGAACACCCCTGCATGCACGAACGTACTTCCACTATGAAGGGCCAGCTAATCCACCCAGCAACCTTTCTTCTAATCCCATACATTTTCCCTCATATTTTCTCCCAGACCTGAGAGTGCCAGTCCCAGCAGCGCACCAATTCATGTTCACTCGCCCACGCGCTCTCGCTCGCTGCTCCCGTCTGTCATCCCTCTATCCCAGGGACAAAGAGAGGAAGAGAGGGGGAGATCTGTGTTATGTTGTGGGTCTTCTGCGGTAAACACTGTGGTGTAGCCACTGGCTTGTGACCCGGTGTAGAGATGGTGCTGCAGTGAATACGGCTCCTGACCAATTTGTGTGTTTTTTTCGGGTTTTTTTTTACATAATGTCTCCGCCATCATTTCCTACGACCGAAAACAGCTTCTGGACATCATCAGAACAGCGATCACTAACCTCGATGTGGACGAGAATATCTACTTCAACGAGTCGGCAGCTCTGGACGTTCTGCTTACTCTCTCATGGGACTCGGAGGAAGAAGCATGCAGAAAGAGAGGCAGGTGACGCGGCATCCTGACAAGATTATGTTGGCGAGCAAATAGACCACCATTGCCCTCTGTTCTTTTGGCAAATGTGCAGTTACTGGAGAACATAATCGATGAGATCAGTTCGAGACTATCCTTTCAAGAGGACCTGAACAACTGTAATATCCTATGATTCTCAGAGTCGTGGCTGAAAGAGGACATGGGCATACAGTACCAGTCAAAAGTTTGGACAAACCTACTCATTCAAGGGTTGTTCTTAATTTGGACTATTTTCTACATTGTAGAATAATAGTGAAGACATCAAAACTATGAAATACACATATGGAATCGTGTAGTAACCAAAGAACCAAAGAAGTGTTAAACAAAACAAAATTGATTTTAGATTCTTCAAAGTAGCCACCCTTTGCCTTCATGACAGCTTTGCATACTCTTGGCATTCTCTCAACCAGCTTCACCTGGAATGCTTTTCCAACAGTCTTGAAGGAGTTATCCTCTGCAGCAGAGGTAACTCTGGGTCTTCCTTTCTTGTGGTGGTCCTCAGGAGAGCCAGTTTCATCACAGCGCTTGATGTTTTTTGCGACTGCACTTGAAGAAACTTTTAAAGTTCTTGAAATTTTCTGCATTGATTGATCTTCATATCTTAAGGTAATGATGGTCTTGCGTTTCTCTTTGCTTATTAGAGCTGTTCTTGCCATAATATGGACTTGATCTTTTACCAAATATGGCTATCTTCTGTATACCCCCCTACCTTGTCACAACACAACTTGTGTTTGGCTCAAATGCATTAAGAACGAAAGAAATTCCACATATTAACTTTTAACATGGCACACCTTTTAATTGAAATGCATTCCAGGTGACTATCTCATAAAGCTGGTTGAGAGAATGCCAAGAGTGTGCAAAGCTGTCATGGAGGCAAAGGGTGGCTACTTTGAAGAATCTCAAATATAAAATATATTTTGATTTGTTTAACACTTTTTTGGTTACTACATGATTCCATATGTGTTATTTCATAGTTTCGATGTCTTCACTATTATTCTACAATGTAGAAAATAGTAAAAAATTGAATTGAGTAGGTGTTTCCAAACTTTTGATTGGTACTGCAAGTTTCATTGGTTTTTCTATGCATCATCAAGACCGGATGGCAGACCCGGTTAAGATGAAGGGAGGAGAGATGTGTCTCTTTGTTAACAACAGCTGGTGACCAATCTCTAATGTTAAGGCAGTGTCAAGTTTTTTTGCTCAGTTAGAATAACGTATGATCAGCTGCAGACCATACATAAACTCAGTAAAAAAGAAACGTCCATTTTTCAGGACCCTGTCTCTCAAAGATAATTCGTAAAAATCCAAATAACTTCACAGATCTTCATTATAAAAGGTTTAAACACTGTTTCTCATGCTTGTTCAATGAACCATAAACAACTCATGAACATGCACCTGTGGAACGGTTGTTAACACACTAACAGCTTACAGATGGTAGGCAATTAAGGTCACAGTTATGAAAACGTAGGACACTAAAGAGGCCTTTCTACTGACTCTGAAAAAAAACAAAAGAAAGATGTCCAGGGTCCCTGCTCATCTGCGTGAATGTGCCTTAGGCATGCTGCAAGGAGGCATGAGGACTGCAGATGTGGCCAGGGCAATAAATTGCAATGTCTGTACTGTGAGACGCCTAAGACAGCGCTACAGGAAGACAGGACGGACAGCTGATCGTCCTCGCAGTGGCAGACCATGTGTAACAACACCTGCACAGGATTGGTACATCCGAACATCACACCTGCGGGACAGGTACAGGATGGCAACAACAACTGCCCAGGAACGCACAATGCTCAGACTGTCCGCAATAGGCTGAGAGAGGCTGGACTGAGGGCTTGTAGGCCTGTTGTAAGGCAGGTCCTCACCAGACATCACCGGCAACAAAGTCACCTATGGGCTCAAACCCACCGTCGCTGGACCAGACAGGACTGGCAAAATGTGCTCTTCACTGATGAGTTGCGCAAGATCACATTTACTCCACACACACAAACGCATACAAGGCCCTTCCTCACCCTCCCTTTGGTAAATTAGACCATGACTCGTTCTTCCTGCTTCCTTCTTACAAGCAAGAACTCAAACAGGAAGTACCAGTGACGCGCTCAATACAGAAGTGGTCAGATGAAGCGGATGATAAGCTACAGGACATTTTCACGAGCACAGACTGGAATATGTTCAGGTATTCATCTGATAACACTGAGGAGTTCACCACATCACTGGCTTCATTGATAAGTGCATCGACTATGTCGTCCCCACAGTGACTGAACATACATTCTCCAACCAGAAGCCATGGATTACAGTCAACATCAGCACTTAGCTAAAGTCTAGAGCTGCCGCTTTCAAAGAGAGCGACACTAATCCGGACACTTATAAGAAATCCCGCTACGACTTCATCCAACAGGCAAATCAATACAGGACTGCTTTGACACTCAACAGATGTGGCAGGGCTTGCAAACTATCACGGATTTCTAAGGGAAGCACAGCCGTGAGTAGCCCAGCGATGCAAGCCTACCAGACGAGCTAAATGTTTTTTATGCGCACTTTTAGGCAAGCAACACTGAACTATGCATGAGAGCACCAGCTGTTCCGGACGACTGTAATCTCGCTCTCTTTAGTCGATGTGTGTAAGAAAGGGGTTCCCAAACATTTTGGGCCCATGACCCAATTTTGATATCTGAAAATTATCGCGACCCCAACCATGTAAAAGAAAATGATGTAATTAACAGCCAATGTTTACTTTTTTATTTGGGGCTCTGGCAGTCAATTGAAAAACATTCTAACAGTATTTCTGATTGTCTTCTCAACTCACCATCACATACTTTTAATGTGGGGCTATGACAGTCAATTGCAAATTAGTCTGACATAATGTATCTTAACGTATCAATGAGATGGGAGTGCTTGACGCATGTCAGGTTTTGGTCGACAGTGCGCACATCATCTCTGCTGTCACATCCAACCTGGATCGATATTTGGTTTTAATGCAGACTAAAGCACTGAATCCAGCTTCACACAGATATGAGCTGACGAAAGGTATCATGAGTTTTATGATGCTTTCAAGACAACTGGGAACTCAGTCAGAGCTCTAGAAAGAGGCCCGAGTTCCCAAGTTGGAATTGCGAGTTGGATGATAGTTTAAAATGATTTTTCCCAGTCGGAGCTACATTTTTTCTGAGTTCCCAGTTGTATTGAACACACTGAAGTCTGAGATTTCCGAGTTCCCAGTTGTTTTGAATGCTGCATTAATGAATGCAATCGGTCACATGCCAGCTGGATCAGCTGTTCGATTTCACTTACCAGCTTGTCAACTGAGGCAGGATCACAGTCAAACGGATTGGGAAGTAGGTCCCAAAGTGCTCTTCCAAGCGTTGGAGGTGAGCAGTCATCACTCGTGTGGGACACTTGTTGATGCTGTTTTCTGTTAGAAACAGGCACAGCCGAGGGAAGGGGGTAGGGTTCTCTTTTGAAAGACTCTCTCTCCAATAATAATAATTTTCTCTGAATCCGCTGATTCGGTCACTCATCTGTAGAATGTTTTTGTGTTTCCCCTGTGTGCTTTGCTTTCAGTTTGTTCAGTTTCCCAAATAATTAACCAAGTCAGTTTTTTTTTTTTTACATCCATTGTGAATGACAACAGTTCGAACCTCTCTCAATGTGAAAAATCATTCCAACACTGCCCCTCGATAACCACCAAGCCTTGGTATGAAATGGAACATTGTCACGCTCTGATCCCATATCTCCACATAGTTTTGTGAACAGGAGTGCATGTAGTCGATGTGGTTTGATGTAGTTTACAATCTAAGTTACCTGCTGCAGTATATCTCAGAGTTCCCTGCTCAGCTCTTTTGCCGCCAGTTGCTCTCGGTGTATCAGACAATGCGTCCATATGGCAGAGGGAGACACATTCATATCTAGAGTGCAGAGGCCTACCCGCCATCCCGCCATTGATGGAGCCCCATCTGTGCGAAAGCCAACCATTCGATCCCACGGAATAGTTTTTTTCGTCAATATAGCCACGCAGCACACTGAACATCCCCTGTGCCGTTTCCTGCCCGGGAATCATGTGACAGAACATTATGTCCTCGTGAATAGCATCCCCCGACATGTATAGCGAACAAAAGTAATTACGTGGGCATCTCAGCCCTCACAGCTAAAGTCCGTTTGGAGAGCATAAGCTGGGGAGTTTGAGTGGTTCAGTCAGTTTCCTCTTGATTGCTAGCAATAGCATGAATTCTTCATTTAACGGTGTTATCTGACAAAGGTATTGATGTGAGTTTCTGTGCCTCTGCCTCACCATATCACTTGCGGCTGGTAATATCAAAGTCTCTGCTATAGTGTGTGGTTTCATAGCGTAGCGGGCCTGGCTATTCATCGTGGGAATGATTCAAGTGCAACGCTCAAGTGCGGCCTTTTACCATGCTCTAAGGGCACTGGAAAAAATGGTTTCTTTTAGATTTTAATCATTTTCATTTAGATTTTTAAGTTGAACCACATTACCGTGATTTTGAGATACAATGACGATATTATATATATGTATATTTTTGCATATATATACTGTAGAAGTTTCAGGGATTTTGGAAATTATCGCGCAACCCCATTTTCATATCAGGCGACCCCATGTGACCCCTAGTTTGGGAACCGCATCAATATACAGTGAAATATGTTACCAAAATGTACAGGTGGAGTGTGCTGTGACCTTAGCAATGGTTTGACTGTTGTAAATGGATTGATTTAGGCCTTTTCTTGATTAATATAATTCCCTCCACTACCACCACCTCTGTACACCTCTGTACACTATAAAGCCATGCAGATCACTCAGGGACCGATTCAGACTTAGGAAATGTACGGCTTTCATACGCACACATTTTCCTATGCACTTCTCAGTAGTTCAATCGAGTACAGGCTTAACTGAATGACAAGACAGAGAGATCGCCTCGTCTCCAAGTAATGCTCCTGGGACCCAGATGCCGATGACAGGTTGCCCTATAATGGGCAACCTGTCATCTATAAATTGTACAAAAAAAAAGCCTGGGCATATGATTAAAAAGTTATAGAAATCATAAATCAACTCGGTAGGTTTGTCTCTAGACTGTCATTTGAGCAAGGCTGAAGCCAAATATTTGGGTTTCCAAGTTATAAAGGGCAGCATTTCATGAACCTTACTATGGAAAACGTTGATATGCTGCAGTTGGCTGACTGGTTTTTACATTAGTCTCCGGTGATCATAAGATAAAATCGATCTAAAATAATTGTCCTTATCCAAATGGCTTACTCATTTACCTAGCTCTTATCAATAGCTCTTATCAATTTGTAAATTGCAGTGTATGGAGAATTGTGTTATTCCTATCAGACAAAATAAAGTCGATGTTGTTCCACTGGTTGCTCGACCTTATTCATTGTTTCATTGCGCGTAAAGGTGTTATCTAAAGGCACACCTCCTCCATGGCGGGTGAATAGCATGCTATTCTCTTGCTAAAGTTCAATGTCGCAATATGCGTAAAAAGTGCGTAAAAAGGAAATCACATTCCATTTACGCTGGAATTCCCCCAACAGAACACTAGAATACTTTCCTTTTGTAATTACAGTGCGGGTAGCCTCTCTCTCTCTCCTCTGCAAGGTTAAACTATTCCCCCATTAGGTGTGGCTCCGTATGTTTATTGAGAGCCTGCTCTCTTTTTTGTGGTTTTCACATGGCAATTAAAATCACCTTCCAGCACTGGGTGGCGGGAGGAGCTGAGAGAGAAAGAGAGAGAGAGATTGTTCCTTTCTCTTTTTGTCTTCCAGCTGTACTAAACATAATTAATGCCCTCAGACAGAACAGGAGCAGGTATGTATTAAAAACAATATTGGGATCCAATGGCTCCGAGGTCCTCACACTATTAAGAGGAACTATTCAGACAGGCCCTGTCCAATCCAACAAAGACTGTGTGGGAATAAAAGGACTTGGGTCAGCTAGTGCTTTGTGTGGTAATTTATATCAAATAGCTGCATAAAATCTGCAACCATAAAAGCTCCAATTACCCATCTGTGATTGTCTGTAGCAGACATGATCTATGGGCCTATCAATAGGAGAGAGCCTTAGTCCCACAGCATAACTAGCAGAACGCCACCCAGTAATTCATGGCCACATGGTGTATTAGTGTACGTTGACTATGTTCGATTTTACAGACCGTTAGAGGAGGCTCTAATAAAGAGACTGATTGAGGAAAGGAGATAAAACACACAGATGACGTGGCGGAGGCCATTAAGTGTTTATCTGCTATAAATGCCCACATAGACACTTTGTTAGCCTAGCTGCCTCCCTCTCTCTCTCGCCATTTCTGTATGTCCCTGTGCAGTGTGACAGTTGAATAGCTTGCTCGTCTATGGAATTACTGCATTGAGTATCTGGAATCATTATACTCTGAAAGGCAATCAGGACATTTAGTTAACCAAATGGACTACAGCATATAGGAGTGGATCTTTGTGAGTCTGTATGCATTTCATGTACATACCTGAGCCCATATTCACAAACCATCTCAGTGCAGATCTTTTAGGTTTTGAGACTGAGGCTTGGGAGTGAAGTGACACTCCCTCCCATGTAAGCACCCAGTGTCTAATTGCTCTTAGAGACACACAGTATTCTCTCTTTCCTCCTTCCACCACTTCCTGGACCTGACCTGTCATCTTAACTCAACACAGTGTGCACGTATGAAAAAGAAAGAGAGAAAAAAAGAAGAATGGAACAAAAAGAAAGATTCCAAGACATTAGGTCACAGTGAGATATAGCGTCTAGACGTTTATTTGTGTCTCGTGTCTCTCAGGCTCTCAGGTCTTTGAAGGCTGGGACTGAGGCTGGGTGGCCTACTGTCTGGTGTGTCTGTCCGGACAGGTATGGGGTGTATGTGTGGAGTGGAGGGGGGTGGGGGCAGGAGAGGACAAGAGAGTGGGATAGCGTGAGGAGTGAGAGTTGAAGAGAGGAAAAAGGAGAGAGTGAGAATTGAGGGGTGGGTGGATCAAGGTGCGCGAGGAGAGAAGAGAAAGGAGGAGAGAGTGAGGGGATACGTGAGGGGACAGGGGGTTGAACAGAGGAGACAAGAGAGTGAGAGAGAGAGATGCGGGGTGGGGGGCCTACTGGCTGGATCAAGGTGTGTCCTCCCTCCCTCTGTACTTTGATGTGGGCAACTGTCAGGCTTCAGTGGCGCCTGATGCCTCTTGGCTGCCTTAATGTCTGCTGCTGCAGCCCAGCAGGTAAATCCTGGGCCTCACCACCCAACCGCTACCCACACAACACACTTTACCTCCCTCCCTCCATCCCTCCAGCCTTTCCTCCCTCCCGCCCTGCTCTTAACAGGCCCTGGCGATGCAGAGGGAGGTTAGAGGGTGTGGAGAAGGACACAGGGAGAGAGATAGAGAAAGAGAGTCATTAAGTTTGCTGATGACACCACAGTGATTGGCTTGATCACCAACGACGATAAGGCGGCCTACAGGGAGGAGGTCAGTGACCTGGCAGTGTGGTGCCAGGACAACAACCCCCCCGTCAATGTCAGCAAGACAAAGGAGCTGATCTGAGACTACAGGAAACGTAGGGATGAGCACACCCCCATCGACACCAATGGGGCTGAAGTGGAGCAGATCGAGAGCTTCAAGTTCCTCTGTGTCCACATCACAAAGATAGTAACAGGATCCACACACACCAACAGAGTCGTGAAGAAGGCACAACACCTCTTCCTTCTCTGGAGGTTGAAAACATTTGGCATTGCCCCTCAGATCCTCAAAACTTTCTACAGCTGCACCATTGAGAGCATCTTGACTTGCTGCATCACCGCTTGGTAAGGCAACTTTTTGGCATCCGACCGCAAGGCGCTATAGGGTAGTGTTTATGGCCTAGTACATCACTGGGGCCGAGCTCCTTGCCATCCAGGCAGTGGCGTGTGCTCATGGATGCCAAGGGAAGGCAGGCTTCCCCCAAAAAATTACCTAAGAAAAAAAACATACAAAATCATTTACATTTACTTCAATTCGCAAGAGGCTGCTGAAAGTATTTCAGCGCTGTCTCAGTATGTGTCGGGTATCTATCTGATGCTGTCTGGTCAGAAAGAGTATGACATTGCTGCCACTGTAGAATTGAATGCAATGGAAGACAGCGAGCATTTGGCTTCCCTTGATAATAAAAAATAATAATAATAGCCAATCAGCATTGAGCAAAACTGAGTGAGCTCAGCTGTGAATGATCCTGGATAACACCAGGACCATTCACAGAAAAAAGGGTCAAGGGAAGCCAGTTTGGATTTGGCTTCACACTACAAGCCAAATGTTATTATTGACAGAAAAATAAAGAAAATTGTTGCATCTCATTGTGTTGTCATCCAGTGGCTAGCTAGCTAGCTAAAATCATCCCTTTCCTAACTTAGCCTTGGATGGAGATAGGAATTTGGACTTGTGGTTTTACTTAATTCTCCATACTGGCCAATGATTATAACGGGGATTCTGATCCAACCATAAATTCATACATTGTCCCCCTGGCCTGAGAGGATGGAAGTCAACATGTCGCTAGATGTATTATGGTAATGTTAACTAGCTGGCCTATTGTTGCCAATGAAAGGAAATTAGGTAGGCAAGCAAGTATTTTAGGTAGGTAGCCTAGGGCAACAAAAATTAAAAGCGTATACTGTATGACATATTTCAAATCAAATCACATCAAACTGTATTTGTCACATGCGCCAAATACAACATGAAATGCTTACTTACAAGCCCTTAACCAACAGTGCAGTTCAAGACAGAGTTCAAAAAATATTTACCAAATAAACTAAAGTAAAAAATAATAAAAAATAACACAATAAATAACAATAACGAGGCTAAATACAGGGGGTACCGGTACCGAGTCAATGTGCAGGAGTACAGGTTAGTCAAGGTAATTTGTCACAGGGGTGAAGTGACTATGCATAGATAATAAACAGCGAGTAGCAGCAGTGTACAAAACAAATGAAGGGGGTGTCAATGTAAATAGTCCGGTGGCCATTTGATTCATTGTTCAGCAGTCTTATGGCTTGGGAGTAGATTAAGGAGCCTTTTGGACCTAGACTTGGGGCTCCGGTACCTCTTGCCTGGCGGTAGCAGAGAAAACAGTCTATGACATGGGTGACTGGAGTCTGACTATTTTTTGGGCTTTCCTCTGACACCGCCTACTATATAGGCCCTGGATGGCAGGAGGCTTGGCCCCAGTGATGTACTGGGCCGTACGCATTACCCTCTGTAGCGCCTTATGGTCAGATGCCGAGCAGTTGCCATACAAGGCGGAGATGCAACTGGTCAGGATGCTCTCGATGGTGCAGCTGGATAACTTTTTGAGGATCTGGGGACCCATGCCAAATCTTTTCAATCTCCTGAGGGGGAAAAGGTGTTGTCGTGCCCTCTTCACAACTGTCTTGGTGTGTTTGGACCATAATAGTTAGTTGGTGATGTGGACACCAAGGAACTTTAAACTCTCGACCCGCTCCACTACAGCCTCGTTGATGCTAATGGGGACCTGTTCAGCCCGCCTTTTCCTGTAGTCCACTATCAACTCCATGGTCTTGATCACATTGAGGGAGAGGTTGTTGTTCTGGCATCACACTGCCAGGTCCCTGACCTCCTCCCTATAGGCTGTCTCATTGTTGTCGGTGATCAGGCCTACCACTGTTGTGTCATCAGTATACTTAATGATGGTGTTGGAGTCGTGTTTGGCCACGCAGTCATGGGTGAACAGGGAGTACAGGAAGGGACTAAGTACACCCCCCGGAGGAGCCCCAGTGTTGAGGATCAGCGTGACATCAGCGTGACATACGTGTTGTTGCCTACCCTTACCACCTGGGGGCGGCCTGTCAGGTTGTCCAGGATCCACTTGCAGAAGGAGGTGTTTAGTCCCAGGGTCCTTAGCTTAGTGATGAGCATTGTGGGCACTATGGTGTTGAACGCTGAGCTGTAGTCAATGAACAGCCTTCTCACATAGGTGTTCCTTATATCCAGGTGGGAAAGGGCAGTGTGGAGTGTGATTGAGATTGCATCATCTCTGGATCTGTTGGGGCGGTATATGAATTGGAGTGGGTCTAGGGTTTCCGGAAGGATGCTGTTGATGTGAGCCATGACCAGCCTTTCGAAGCACCTCAATGGCTACCGATGTGAGTGCAACGGGGCGGTGATCATTTAGGCAGGTTACCTTCGCTTCCTTGGGCACAGGGACTATCGTGGTCTGCTTGAAACATTTAGGTATTACAGACCTGGTCAGGGAGAGGTTGACAATGTCAGTGAAGACACTTGCCAGTTGGTTCGCACATTATTTGAATACACTTCCTGGTAATCCGTCTGGCCCCGTGGCTTTGTTAATGTTGACCTGTTTAAATAATGCTACCGAGAGCATTACCAAACAGTCGTCCAGAACAGCTGGTGCTCTCATGCATGCTTCAGTGTTGCTTGCCTCGAAGCGAGCATAAAAGGCATTTAGCTCATCTGGTAGGCTCGCATCACTGGGCAGCTCGCATCTGGGTTTCCCTTTGTAGTCCGTAAGGGTTTTCAAGCCCTGCCACATACGATGAGCATCAGAGCCAGTGTAGTAGGATTCAATCTTAATCCTGTATTGACGCTTTGCTTGTTTGATGGATTGTCTAAGGGCATAGCGGGATTTCCTATAAGTGTCCAGATTAGTGTCCTGCTCCTTGAAAGCGGAAGCTCTAGCCTTTAGCTCGATGCGGATGTTGCCTGTAATCCATGCCTTCATGTTGGGATATGTACGTGCGGTCACTGTGGGGACGACGTCGTCAATGTACTTATTGATAAAGCCAATGACTGATGTGGTGTACCCCTCAATGCAATTGGATGAATCCCTGAACATGTTCCAGTCTGTACTAGCAAAACAGTCCTGTAGCGTAGCATCCGTGTCATCTGACCACTTCCGTATTGAGCGAGTCACTGGTACCTCCTGCTTTAGTTTTTCTTGTAAGCAGGAATCAGGAGAATAGTTATGGTCTGATTTGCCAAATGGAAGGCAAGGGAGAGCTTTTTATGTGCCTCTGTGTGTGGAGTAAAGGAGACCTAGAGTTTTCCTCTGGTTGCACATGTGACATGCTGGTAGAATGGTTAAATGGTGGTTAAATTTGCCTGCGTTAAAGTCTCCGGCCCCTAGGAGCGCTTCTTTTGGAAGCGCGTTTTCTTGTTTGCTTATGGCCTTATACAGTTGGTTGATTGCGGTCTTAGTGCCAGGATCTATTTGTGGTGGTAAATAGACGGCTACAAATAATATAGATGACAACTCTCTTGGAGAGAGAGTGTGGTCTACAGCTTATCATAAGGTATTCTACCTCAGGCAAGCAAAACCTTGAGACTTCTTTAATATTAGACATTGTGCACCAGCTGTTATTGACAAATAGACACACACCCCCGCCCCTCGTCTTACCAGACGTAGCTTCTCTGTCCTGTCTGTGCATGGAAAATCTCACCAGCTCTATATTATCCGTGTCGTTGTTCAGCAACGACTCTGTGAAACATAAGATATTACAGTTTTTATTGTCCCGTTGGTAGGATAATATTGATTGTAGGTCATCGATTTTATTTTCCAATTGCACGTTGGCCAATAGAACGGATGGCAGTGGGGGTTTACTCGCTCGCCCTTTATCTCCGTCTTTTTTACGCAAATGACTGGGATTTGGGCCTGTTCCAGAGAAAGCAGAAGATCCTTCGTGTCGGACTCGTTAAAGGAAAAGGTTCTTCTACCTCAATTACCTTATACCCCTGCACATCAACTCTGTACTTGTACCCGGTGCATATAGCCAAGTCATTGTTACTCACTATGTTATTATAATTTCTCTATTTTTCTCTCTGCATTGTTGGGAAGGGCCATTAAGCTGTCCGCTCTTAGTTTACACGTTTTGTTTGCAAAGCATGTGACAAATCAAATTTGATGATTTGATTTGAAAGAGAGAGATCGAGAAAATGAAGGTGTGACAAAGAGAGAGAGAGATAGTGAGAGAAATTAAGGAATGTGTGTGGGAGGGAGGGAAGTTATACAATTGGAGTCTTGTTGCCCGGCCGCCAACATTCTCATCTCTCTGGTTACCAAAAAAGACCACCTCGGTAATTTCAGAGGTATTACGCCCCAGGCTGTCGGCCTGCAAACCAGCACAGGGAAAAAGCTCTAGTGTAAGTCAGGTTGCACTAACAAAAACAAGTGAATAAGAAAAAGACAGGCACGCACACACCTCTCTCTCTCTCTCTCTCTCTCTCTCTCTCTCTCTCTCTCTCTCTCTCTCTCTCTCTCTCTCTCTCTTTCTTTCTTTCTTTCCTCTCTCTCAATTTCAAATATAAACTACCCAGAACGTGGTTACCATGTTCTCAGAACTTAAGATATTAATGTTCTAGACACATTTCATGGGAACGTTGCAAGAACATTCATGTTTTCTGTGGGTTAGGAGCTTATTCCGTCAATATCCCATCAAACATACATAGAACATGGTTGCCATGTAAGATATTAATGTTCTAGACACGTTTCCTGGGAACGTTGCAAGAACATTTGTGTACAAAGAAAAAATATATATACATCAAGTCTTGTTACTGAGCTAGTGAAGGCCCTGATTGTTGAACCACTGATCCATTCGTAGTTCTTTGTTTGTAAGGTTAGGAATACTCAGACACAGTGCTTTCAATCTACAGTATTTCCAATTTAAATTGTGCATGTTCATTTAAACATTAATTATTATCCAACATATCCTTAATTGGGATTCGAACTCTCCATCGCTTGGTTCCCTTTACTCTGATCTTGCTGTTACACCACCATGTCCGTGCCATGTATCAGTTGATCAAAGTACACTTAAGAAAATATTTTATTGGTAATATTGATACAGGAGTATCATTAAAACAGGTTAATATGCCCCACCAACATTAGACAACTATACAGAATAGCCCTTCAATTGCTGAAAAAAGTCAATAAAACTCATCATTTACTTCAAAGTGCATTTACTCTGTTGTTTACACCTATCGAGTTGTTTCCGATCTACACAAGTGCCTAGGGAGGAGGGTTTACAGTTGGACAGGGACTAACTATACTGGCCCGATAGGCACATGCTCTGAATACGCTACATCCCTTACTGGCGCAATGGTTAGGGTGTTTGTTATTGGTAGTGGCGGCCTAGGTTTGAGAGCCACTAGGGGAGTCACCCTACTCTCTCATTCTTAACAATATACAGTGTATTCGGAAAGTATTCAGACCCCTTGACTTTCTCCACATTTTGTTACATTACAGCCTTATTCTAAAATTGATTAAATCGTTGTTTCCCCTCACCTATCTACACACAACGCCCCCATAACGACAAAGCAAAAACTGGTTTTCAGAAGAAAAAAAATCTAAACTGAAGTATCACATTTACATAAGTATTCAGACCCTTTACTCAGTACCCTTGGCAGCGATTACAGCCTCGAGTCTTCTTGGGTATGACGCTACTAGCTTGGCACACCTGTATTTGGGGACTTTCTCCCATTCTTCTCTGCAGATCCTCTCAAGCTCTGTCAGGTTGGATGGGGAGCATTGCTGCACAGCTATTTTCAGGTCGGTTTCAAGTCCGGGCTCTGGCTAGGTCACTCAAGGACATTCAAAGACTTGTCCCGAAGCCACTCCTGCGTTGTCTTGGCTGTGTGCTTAGGGTTGTTGTCTTGTTGGAAGGTGAACCTTCGCCCCAGTCTGAGGTCCTGAGCGCTCTGGAGCAGGTTATCATCATGGAGATTTCTGTACTTTGCTCCAATCATCTTTCCCTCTAACCTGACTAGTCTCCCAGTCCCTGCAACTGAAAAACATCCCACAGCATGATGCTGCCACCACCATGCTTCATCGTAGGGATGGTGCCAGGTTTTCTTCAGACGTCACGCTTGGCATTCAGGCCAAAGAGTTCAATCTTGGTTTCATCAGACCAGTGAATCTTGTTTCTCATGGTCTGAGAGTTCTTTAAGTGTGTTTTGGCAAACTCCAAGCGGGCTGTCATGTGCCTTTTACTGAGGAGTGGTTTTCGTCTGGCCACTCTACCATAAAGGCCTGATTGGTGGAGTGCTGCAGAGATAGTTGTCCTTCTGGAAGGTTCTCCCATCTCCACAGAGGAATTCTGAAGCTCTGTCAGAGTGAACATCTGGTTCTTGGTCACCTCCCTGACCGAGGACCTTCTCCCCGACTGCTCAGTTTGGATGGCAGCCAGCTCTATGAAGAATCTTGTTGGTTCCAAACGTCTTCCATTTAAGAATGATGGAGGCCACTGTGTTCTTGGGGACCTTCAAAGCTGCATGTTTTGGTACCCTTCCCCAGATCTTTGCATCGTCAGAATCCTGTCTCTGAGCTCTACGGACAATTCCTTCGACCTCATGGGTTGGTTTTTGCTCTGACATGCACTGTCAACTGTGGGACCTTATATAGACAGGTGTGTGCCTTTCCAAATCATGTCCAATCAATTGAATTTACCTCCAATCAAGTTGTAGAGACATCTCAAGGATGATCAATGGAAACAGGATGCACCTGAGCTCCATTTTGAGTCTCATATCAAAGGGTCTGAATACTTATGTAAATAAGGTATTTCTGTTTTGAAATTTGCTAAAATGTCTAAAAACCTATTTTAAATGTGTCATGAATGGGTATTGTGTGTAGATTGATCAGAAAAAATATGCATTTAATGAATTTTAGAATAAGGCTGTAATGTAACAAAATGTGGAAAAAGTGAAGAGGTCTGAATAGTTTCCACAATGGACTGTACTGTATGTCAAATAACATTTTAATGGTCGCATGCAAATATTTTACAGATGTTATCACGGTTATAGCGAAATGCTTACGTTCCTAGCCCCAACAGTGCAGTAATACCTAGCAAATGTGGTGTTAATGTCATTATTGCCATTTTGAGTTGCGTTTATCAGACATTCCGATTGTTTATATGGAAATATTGTTAGAACACTTGGAACTATTATTTATGCATCTTTGTTCGTTATGTGTGTAGATTTTTCCTCTTTCACACATTTCTGGAACTTTGGCTACCAGCTTTGTGCCTTCGTGCACGACCTCTAGATTCCTTTTCCAATTTGATGAAGAGATCAATGCTGCCTTTGCAGAGTTCGCATTTGACAAAAATGTTGTTCTCTTTCTTCTCGATTAACTGGCAAATAAGGGGAGCATTTCCACAAAGGAAAGGTTAAGCGGGGTAACAACACAGCTGCCATCTTTCTTTGATTTTCGGCTTTACGATAGCCAATTGGAATTGGGTTTGCCTGTAGCATGAATTTCCTTAGCATGAGACAAGACTTCAAAAAATATATATTATAAATATATATAACACGCTGTACATATGCACCTGAAAGTAATATACTTGAAAAAGTAACAGTAATTATATTACAATATTTGAAAACAGTACCTCATTATATTACTCCATTACGCATAAAAGTAATATATTACCGTACGTAATTATTACTTATTACAAATGTTTTCTTACTACTTTAAAAAGAAATCTGCATTGGCGGTGGAAGGTGGCCGAGCTACAGTGGTGTTTGTCAGACCATGAGACATCCTGAAAATTGGTCTTCTCACGAAATCATCTGTAGTGTAAGAACAGTTTAGCCTACAAACTATTATGACCACTGCAAGTGTCACAGGACTCGACTAAAGGTAATCCATACAAACGAATGGAAGTATCGATGTAGTTTTAAGCCAATGGAAATAAGGGGCTAAATATATGTTTAAAAAAACGACTAGCCTTGTTATATCTCCTAGATATAGGACATACACTTCACTCGACCCCCCCCCCCCCCCCCCCCCAAAGACTTATATGGCAAATGTGAGAAAGTACAGATATGCTACTGCAAATATACACATTTCTGATATTCTAAGAATATGACCGCAATGTTCTGGGTATGTTTCTATCAGAACCAACACTACCACCTGGACCATGTTTCTACCAGAACCAACACTACCACCTGGACCATGTTTCTACCAGAACCAACACTACCACCTGGACCATGTTTCTATCAGAATCAGCACCACCACCTGGACCATGTTTCTATCAGAACCAACACCACCACCTGGACCATGTTTCTACCAGAATCAACACTACCACCTGGACCATGTTTCTATCAGAACCAACACTACCACCAGGACCACGTTTCTACCAGAACCAACACTACCACCTGGACCATGTTTCTATCAGAACCAACACTACCACCTGGACCACGTTTCTACCAGAACCAACACTACCACCTGGACCATGTTTCTATCAGAACCAACACCACCACCTGGACCATGTTTCTACCAGAATCAACACTACCACCTGGACCATGTTTCTATCAGAACCAACACTACCACCTGGACCATGTTTCTATCAGAACCAACACTACCACCTGGACCATGTTTCTATCAGAACCAACACTACCACCACCTGGACCATGTTTCTATCAGAACCAACACTACCACCACCTGGACCATGTTTCTATCAGAACCAACACTACCACCTGGACCATGTTTCTGTCAGAACCAATACTACCACCACCTGGACCATGTTTCTATCAGAACCAACACTACCACCTGGACCATGTTTCTGTCAGAACCAATACTACCACCTGGACCATGTTTCTACCAGAACCAAAACTACCACATGGACCATGTTTCTATCAGAACCAACACTACCACCTGCACCATGTTTCTATCAGAACCAACACTACCACCTGGACCATGTTTCTATCAGAACCAACACTACCACCTGGACCATGTTTCTATCAGAACCAACACTACCACCTGGACCATGTTTCTATCAGAACCAACACTACCACCTGGACCATGTTTCTATCAGTACCAACACTACCACCTGGACCATGTTTCTATCAGAACCAACACTACCACCACCTGGACCATGTTTCTATCAGAACCAACACTACCACCTGGACCATGTTTCTATCAGAACCAACACTACCACCACCTGGACCATGTTTCTATCAGAACCAACACTACCACCTGGACCATGTTTCTACCAGAACCAACACTACCACCTGGACCATGTTTCTATCAGAACCAACACCACCACCTGGACCATGTTTCTATCAGAACCAACACTACCACCTGGACATTGTTTCTATCAGAACCAACACTACCACCTGGACCATGTTTCTATCAGAACCAACACTACCACCTGGACCATGTTTCTACCAGAACCAACACTACCACCTGGACCATGTTTCTATCAGAACCAACACTACCACCTGGACCATGTTTCTATCAGAACCAACACTACCACCTGGACCATGTTTCTATCAGAACCAACACTACTACCTGGACCATGTTTCTATCAGAACCAACACCACCACCTGGACCATGTTTCTATCAGAACCAACACTACCACCTGGACCATGTTTCTATCAGAACCAACACTACCACCTGGACCATGTTTCTATCAGAACCAACACTACCACCTGGACCATGTTTCTATCAGAACCAACACTACCACCTGGACCATGTTTCTATCAGAACCAACACTACCACCTGGACCATGTTTCTATCAGAACCAACACTACCACCTGGACCATGTTTCTGTCAGAACCAACACTACCACCTGGACCATGTTTCTACCAGAACCAACACTACCACCTGGACCATGTTTCTCTCAGAACCAACACTACCACCTGGACCATGTTTCTATCAGAACCAACACTACCACCACCTGGACCATGTTTCTATCAGAACCAACACTACCACCTGGACCATGTTTCTATCAGAACCAACACTACCACCTGGACCATGTTTCTATCAGAACCAACACTACCACCTGGACCATGTTTCTGTCAGAACCAACACTACCACCTGGACCATGTTTCTACCAGAACCAACACTACCACCTGGACCATGTTTCTCTCAGAACCAACACTACCACCTGGACCATGTTTCTATCAGAACCAACACTACTACCTGGACCATGTTTCTACCAGAACCAACACTACCACCTGGACCATGTTTCTATCAGAACCAACACTACCACCACCTGGACCATGTTTCTATCAGAACCAACACTACCACCACCTGGACCATGTTTATATCAGAACCAACACTACCACCTGGACCATGTTTCTATCAGAACCAACACTACCACCTGGACCATGTTTATATCAGAACCAACACTACCACCTGGACCATGTTTCTATCAGAACCAACACTACCACCTGGACCATGTTTCTATCAGAACCAACACTACCACCTGGACCATGTTTCTATCAGAACCAACACTACCACCTGGACCACGTTTCTATCAGAACCAACACTACCACCTGGACCATGTTTCTATCAGAACCAACACTACCACCACCTGGACCATGTTTCTATCAGAACCAACACTACCACCACCTGGACCATGTTTCTATCAGAACCAACACTACCACCTGGACCATGTTTCTATCAGAACCAACACTACCACCTGGACCATGTTTCTACCAGAACCAACACTACCACCTGGACCATGTTTCTATCAGAACCAACACTACCACCACCTGGACCATGTTTCTGTCAGAACCAGCACTACCACCTGGACCATGTTTCTATCAGAACCAACACTACCACCACCTGGACCATGTTTCTGTCAGAACCAAGACTACCACCTGGAACATGTTTCTGTCAGAACCAACACTACCACCTGGACCATGTTTCTATCAGAACCAACACTACCACCTGGAACATGTTTCTATCAGAACCAACACTACCACCTGGACCATGTTTCTATCAGAACCAACACTACCACCTGGACCATGTTTCTATCAGAACCAACACTACCACCACCTGGACCATGTTTCTATCAGAACCAACACTACCACCTGGACCATGTTTATTTCAGAACCAACACTACCACCTGGACCATGTTTCTATCAGAACCAACACTACCACCTGGACCATGTTTCTACCAGAACCAACACTACCACCTGGACCATGTTTCTATCAGAACCAACACTACCACCACCTGGACCATGTTTCTATCAGAACCAACACTACCACCACCTGGACCATGTTTCTATCAGAACCAACACTACCACCACCTGGACCATGTTTCTATCAGAACCAACACTACCACCTGGACCATGTTTCTATCAGAACCAACACTACCACCTGGACCATGTTTCTATCAGAACCAACACTACCACCTGGACCATGTTTCTACCAGAACCAACACTACCACCTGGACCATGTTTCTACCAGAACCAACACTACCACCTGGACCATGTTTCTGTCAGAACCAACACTACCACCTGGACCATGTTTCTATCAGAACCAACACTACCACCTGGACCATGTTTCTGTCAGAACCAACACTACCACCACCTGGACCATGTTTCTATCAGAACCAACACTACCACCTGGACCATGTTTCTATCAGAACCAACACTACCACCTGGACCATGTTTCTGTCAGAACCAACACTACCACCTGGACCATGTTTCTGTCAGAACCAACACTACCACCTGGACCATGTTTCTATCAGAACCAACACTACCACCTGGACCATGTTTCTGTCAGAACCAACACTACCACCTGGACCATGTTTCTATCAGAACCAACACTACCACCACCTGGACCATGTTTCTATCAGAACCAACACTACCACCATCTGGACCATGTTTCTGTCAGAACCAACACTACCACCTGGACCATGTTTCTATCAGAACCAACACTACCAACTGGACCATGTTTCTGTCAGAACCAACACTACCACCTGGACCATGTTTCTATCAGAACCAACACCACCACCTGGACCATGTTTCTATCAGAACCAACACTACCACCTGGACCATGTTTCAGCAGCAAATTTGGAAGGTTCCAGATAGAAATTAACTGGTAACTGACACAGACACGGTGGCACAGCAGGAACATCTGAATGCTATAAACCAAGAGTTTGTGTGTCCAAATCCCAGATGAGGACATGTTGAATAATAGTTACTGTATAAATGAGCAAGTATGTGTCAAATATGTACTGTAAGTTAAAAGCACTGTGTGTGAGTGTCCTTCATTTTGCCAACAGACAATAAGAGCTATGATTGGATCAGTGGTCCACCATTCAGGAGCCTTGATGCGCTAGGCAACAGTAACAACGTCTGATGTGTAATGAGACACGTTTCTTTGGGGCCGTCGGGAGAAGTCAGAAATGTTCTTGCAACGTTCCCATGAAACACGTCATTAACATGAATATCTTACATTCTGAGAACATGGCAACCATGTTCTGTGTATGTTTGATATGACGGTGACGGCGTATTCTCCTAACCCTCTCCTAACCCTAACTGTACATGGGAATGGTCTTGCAACAGTCTCATGAAACATGTCTAGAACATGTGTTGTATATTCTGAGAAGATTGTAACCACATTCCTAATAGGTTCTGCTTGACATTAAGGGAATGCTCTCCTAACTTTAACACCAAAACATGCTAAACAGGTTCTCAGAAGGTTTTTTGCTAACGTAGATAGAATGTTCCCCTAACTAACGGAAAACGGGACCTCAAACACTAGAATAGAATCTACGGGTAACATGACAAAAACGTTCTCTCAACCTTGAATTGTTAGCTGGATCTGGAGCTCTCTCTCGCTCTCTCTGTCTCCACCACATGAGTAAATGCATGTCCTTACTCCAATCACAGGTTAATTTCTTGGCAGTTCTAGTCCTATTATCATGCCACAGATGGCCATGGGAGAAGTTAATTCTTGTTCTATTTACTCAGTTCACGCCTGTGATTCCCTGCTGGATCCTCTGATCCTCGATAAAATCTGGGCTCTGGGAGGTAGAGTTTCATACTGTATGTGGGCTTCCGCTTTTAGAAAGAGGACAGAGAGAGGGTGGTGAGAGATGGGGGAGGGAGGGGAGTGAGAGGGGGAGCGAGGGAGGGAGCATGGGGATGAGAGAGAGAGCGAGAGAGCGTTTGTCTGTCCCTCCTCCCTGTGTTGAATTTACTGTATATGGCAGACAGACAAGACAGCAGCAACAGCACAGCTGCAAATAGTACCTGACTCTCAGACATGAGACCAACCCCAGGTTATAAACATGAAGTTTGGATCAGGTTGTAGGGTTTTGGAGCTGGGGGCCAGACAAACAAATAGGAAATCAGACAGACAGACAGACAGACAGTACAGTACAAATTTATTGGGCTGGGGGCCAGACAGACAGTACAGAGTTATATAGTACGTGAAGGTAGGTGCCCCACCTGCTGTCCTGTCCTGTTCTCTCCAGCCATCATTCCTCAACATGTTAAACCCCTGGCAAGCCTGGAGTCCTCCCACCTGCCTCACCTGTTCCTCTGTTGCTGTTCCTTCCTTCTGGATGTGAATGATGTTCGCTGGCCGACCGTCAGATGGCCATTTCCACTTTTACATACTTCCCCCTCCCTCCCTCTGTCTCTCCTTCGCTCCCTCCCTTCCTTCCTCTCTCATTTCTTTTCTTCCTCCTTCCTTAAAGATGGCTGTAAGATGAAAGAAAGCCGTGGCCCTGGCCTTGCCTTATCACAGTCTTTTAGAGCTTGTGTGAAAACTTGGCAGCACCTCGGTTCAGGAGAAATATCATTGGGGATTAGAGTTCTAGGACAAACCTGACTATTCACAGTTGGCATTAGGCAAGACAGCCTCAGTACAAGAAGGATATTTTTTTATTCCTTCAATTTAACTTTAATTACTCAAATCTCTGTGAGGGCACACAAGAAAAGCCCAGGCATTTGTGTCTGGAAGATTAGCCGACTGCCCTGCCAAGTCCGCGCGGCGCTGCATCGTTAGATAGAATTCAAATTCAAATCCGGGCTAAAGACAGTGCAGCTGTCACCCCCCTGGCCTGCAAAGCCCCCCTTGGATCAGAATGAGCTGTCCTCCCTCTGCCTGCTTCTTTTCTCATCTCTCCTCTGTCTCTTCCCTGAGGAACCTAATCCCGCTCTCCCCGCTGACTGTCACCGCTAAAATAAAGCCATAAAAAAGCCTCTGAAATAATTAGTAATTAAAAAGAAAAAATGTTGTTTTGCTCTTTGGTCGTTTCCGTCTCCTCTGCTCTACTCTGTTCGACTGTGTTGCAGGAGTCAGGTGGGGAATGTGGCAGTGTGGCATCATAGGTGTCAGGGGTGCTGCCTCTCTCTGTTGCCAAGGAGGAAAGTCTATTTCCTTCCTGATTCATGTCTTCATTCACATGGATAGATGGAGGAAAGGAGGAAGAGAGAAGGAGGGTAGGAGGGATGTGCCACCAGTGGTATTAGGCCAAATTCTCTCTCTCTCTCTCTCTCTCTTTCTCACTCTCACTCACTCCTGGTTTATGACAGGAGCGGTCCCTTGGAAAACTTACTGAGTGCTTTTCGTTGAGTGGCAAGAAAGTAATTTTTCTCTCTTTGTTGTCGGAGGGAGATGTGTAGGAATGCACTGGTGTTTCTTACTGACATGAGTACTATGAGAGATACGAAGCCTCGTCGGGGGGTTTGTGTAATCTTCTCAAAGTAGCACTTTCTCCCCCTCTCTCTCTTCCTTTCCCTCCTTCTCTCCCTCTCTCCATCATATCTAACGTATCTTTAAAAGGCTGCTCATTGGGAGCGTCTCCCAGTGCTGAAATCCCCACTAGTGCGTCTTTCCGAGCAATCGACTTTGCAAGCACCTGCAATGTCTTAGATAAGTAGCTAGTCTTATCTCCTTTAGGAAAGGACCCCCATTATCCTGGGTTTCGAGGGCAGATACCCCCGGTGTGCCACGGGGCACCAATGATAATCCACGACGCCACACAGCCAAATCCTGGTAAAGTGATCCTAAATTGACAAAACCTCTATCCTTTGGACTAGGTTAAGCCACATCTATTAGCTGTGTTTGGGATAAGGGTTTTTTCAGCCTACGCTGCGCAGCCCACTAAAGTAGAAAGTCATTGGTCCTGCCATTGTTAGGGTTATCTTCCTGTTTAAGCCCCGGAGATGTGTTGATGTCTGGTGGCCGCAAGGGTCTACATATCTCTACTACAGGCTCCACCATCTCTCTCCTACAGGGCCACCACACTTCTCCTAACAGGGGCCACCGCCCCTCTCCTAACAGGGGCCACCACCCCTCTCCTAACAGGGGCCACCACCCCTCTCCTAACAGGGGCCACCACCCCTCTCCTAACAGGGGCCACCACCCCTCTCCTACAGGGGCCACCACCCCTCTCCTACATGGGCCACTACCCCTCACAGGGGCAACCACCCTTCTCCTACAGAGGCCACCACCCCTCTCTTAACAGGGGCCACCACCCCTCTCCTAACAGGGGCCACTACCCCTCTCCTACAGGGGCCACTACCCCTCACCTAACAGAGGCAACCACCCCTCTCCTACAGAGGCCAACACCCTTCTCCTAACAGGGGCCACCACCCCTCTCCTACAGGGGCCACTACCCCTTTCCTACAGGGGCCACTACCCCTCACCTAACAGGGGCCACTACCCCTCACCTAACAGGGGCAACCACCCCTCTCCTACAGAGGCCAACACCCCTCTCCTAACAGGGGTCACCACCCCTCTCCTCAGAGTGTGAATTACAGTGGGGGCTCAGACCCCCGAATGAGACATGAGCTCCCCTAAATGCAAACAAAAGTTAAACCTTTTTTCATGGCGTTGAACATTGCAGCCTAGTCAAGAAAGTTGACATTAAGTTGACATTATGTTAGGGTGGCCATCCCTTTTGAAAGGAAATACAATTTTACCGTTAAATGACATGTCTTTACTAGTAGGCCCATAAAAAATGTAATGCACGCCGTGCAAGTGCGTGCACCCAACGGAGCCCCCCCCCGAATGTCACAGTATACTCTCTGAACAGGAGTTTTCTACCCCTTTCCGGTACGGGTTCTCCTTTCCCAAACTGGTAATCCCTCCAACCCTCTTGAAGTTCTGTAAAAACACAAGCTCATCATGCCATAATGGAGGAGAATAACATTAAGCTATACTACACACACAGATAGCCCTGACTAGTGCTCCACTGCATCTGGTTATTTAGTTGGCCCAGTCCATGTGTGCAGTAATTGATTGGCATGCTGGAATTAGAAGAGGCTTGCAGTGCTGAGAGGGGAGCTGGCATGGGCCTGATACATTAAATATCTGGCACGGCTCAGCCAGCCATCTGATTATGCTTTCAAAGGGCCCAGACCTGGGCCTGATTAAAACCAACCGACCAGATGTAAGGGCCTGGAAGGCCCCCATAGGCGTCCTCGCAGAGCGCCGGAAAGGATGGTAAGGAGAGCCGCGGCGCAGGGCGCTGGATGAAGTCATGGCACGCCAACCTAATTATGGGACGCCGACCAACCGAGGGGGCTCGTCTTAAAACAGCCAATCAGGTCCGGGCTGAGGATGACGTAGGGGAGACTATACCTCCCTATAGCAGTATAGCTTGTAGTGTAGAACAGTAGACCCACATCGACAGGCAGGCAGGCAGCCAGAGAGGCCAAAAGTAAAAGCGAGGTCCTCAGAAAGCAGGAAGAAAACAATCCATGGGAAGAGTGAAAAAATGACATAAAACTGCTGAAGGAGTTTTCTTCCTCTCTTCCTCTTACTTCCAACAAGCCGCAAGAGCCAAGTTAATAACCCCCCCTCCTCCTCCCCTTCCTCCCTCCTTCCTTCCCTCCCTCCCCCTCACCCCTCTCCCTGTGTCCCCTGGCCTAAGGGAGGGGATAGCGATTAATATCTGCCTACCTTGTTACCTAATTCATTATGGAATAGTAGTTAATTTGATTTGATATTATTTTAATAAAATTCTGTAATATATTAGATTGTTTCAGGCTATCAAAATCATTTTCCAATTATTACGGTTACTCAACCAAGTCTCTTTTTTCCCCTTTGCGAGCGGCAGTTGGTCTGACTTTGAATACATTAGCTGCTACAACTCCATCCCTCCGCCGCCGCTGCCGATTGAAGGAATAAGAAATATATATGCCTGATTACACCAGAAATGTTATTACTGGTAATGCGCGGCTGCCCCGCAGTAGAGATCCAAACGGCCCATAGATTGATGTGTGATTTGGGCAACATGACGCCTTAAATGCTTTTGATTATGTCCTTGTAGAGGGAAGAAAAAAGAGAATAGATCAGATTTATTTTTATGCTAATAGCCCGGGCCTTGTGTTTAGAACCTCCATTAATTAGTAACATGGTTGAGCAACTCTGCCCTTCTTGTCGCATCAAGGCGCACTGGGCCCCGGCTCGGACGTGATATGACACACACGCACACACACACGCTGTGACATACACAGAAACACACACATTAACACACACACCCTCTCTCCTTCCTCCGTCCTCCCTACTTTGCCCTCCAGTCTTTGATAGGAAAGGGAAAGCTATCACAGAGCTGGGAGATATGGACTCTCTGCCTTTCATATTGGAAGGCCTTCAAACACACATACATCCAGACAGACAGGCTCATAACTGTATAAATAGGGCCAGGAGTTTTTCCTGAACATGTGACCTGACCAGAGTACTGGGTCATATGTCCCGTCACATGTTCAGGAGCAACTCCTGGTCCTATCTACCTATAAGTCATCTGTTTCAGAAGGAATGTAAGTTGATGCTGTTGTTAACATTCAACATAATCAATGTCAGCAAACAAATGTCCGGGAGGGAGGGAGGGAGGGAGGGAGGGAGGGAGGGAGGGAGGGAGGGAGGGAGGGAGGGAGGGATTTATTTTATTAGAATCTCTTTTAGTCTAATCTTCCAAGTGTCCTTAAACATTAAAATACAATGTATAATACAATCACATTTTCACATATTACAAACTGTTACAAACAACAGACATAATACACTGACATACAGTGAGCTCCAAAAGTATTGGGACAGTGAAACATTTAGTAAACATCTGTAGTCCAGCACTTTGAAATGATACAATGACTATGAAGTTAAATGTCAGACTGTCAGCTTTAATTTGAGGGTATTTTCATCATATCGGGTGAACCGTTCAGAAATGACAGCACTTTTTGTACATTGTTCCCCCATTTTAGGGGACCAATTCACTTATATGTTTATTAAAGCTGCAATATGTAACTTTTTGGGCAACCTGACCAAATTCACATAGAAATGTGTGTTATAGATCTGTCATTCTCAATGAAACCAAGCCTAAGAAGATGTACATCTTTTCTATGTGTGCTATTTCTATGCTTCCCATTCCTTTCTGTTTGTACACTAGCTGAAAACACAATATTTTTGGTTATGGAAAATATATTTCTACACTATACTAAATTAGGAGAACTATTAACATTTTTGCAACCAAGAAATGGTGTAGCAACATCTGCATACTGGGTCTTTAAAGTAGTTAAAAGTTAAGTATTGGTCCCATATTCATAGCACGCTGTTTGTTTTGGTTGTGTTCCGAATGTTTTGTGCCAAATAGATATTCATGGTAAATTATGTTTTGTGTCATTTTGGTGTCTGTAACTTTCTCACTCATCATTATTCACAATTCATTCAGGATTATCTGTAATCACGGTAGCATCCACATTAATGTAGAAGTGTTAATAAACACATTCTATTATAATTTACAATAAAAGTGACTCCAAAATGGCGCAATACATTATTACATATATAAGTGGATTTGTCTGCATACTTTTGGTCCCCTAAAACGGAGGACTATGTACAAAAAGTGCTGTAATTTCTAAATATGGATGACAATAACCTCAAATTAAATTAAATTAAAGCTGACCGTGTGCATAGCCATTGTAACATTTCAAATCCAAAGTGCTGGAGTACTGAGCCAAAACAACAAACAAAATGTGTCACTGTATTTTTGGAGCTCACTGTATTGACCAGATAAACTCTAACCAGATAGATTGGTTCCTTCATCTACCATAGTCACAACCTTTCAATGTCTTATATTTAATCGGTTGTTTGAATTTATACACTGAGTATACAAACCATTAGGAACACCTGCTCTTTCCATGACATGGACTGAGCAGGTGAATCCAGGTGAAAGCTAGGATCCCTTATTGATGTTGCCATGCTAAATCCACTTTAATCCGTGTATAATAAGGGGTGGAAACAGGTTAAAGAAGGCAAGACAAAATATTAAAGTGCCTTTGAACGTGGTATGGTAGTAGGTTTGCCATGTGTGTCAAGAATGGTCCACCACCCAAAGGACATCCAAGCCAACTTGACACAACTGTGGGAAGTATTGGAGTAAACATGGGCCAGCATCTCTGTGGAATCCTTTCAACACTTTGTAGAGTCCACTCCTCGACGAATTGAGGCTGTTCTGAGTGCAAAAGGGGGTGCAGCGTGCAACTCAATATCAGTAAGGAGTTCCTAGCAAAATGATTGTCAATGTCAGCTGATATTGTTATTGTTGTCCTGTCAACCTCCACACTAGATGGGTATGATGAGATAGATGTAACAAAGTAAGCTCTTAATTGTTTTCCATCACTTTTTTGAAAAGTTTGTACAATCAATAAAAGCATTTTTGTTAAATAAAGTTGTTGTTTTCTTGAGAAAGAGACAGAAAGTGTGTGAGAGAGAGAGAAAAAATATGGGTTGAGAGGGCGTGAGAGTGACAGAGAATTTCAAAAGCAGTTTTGCATGCAAGAGTGTGCCAAAATTCCTCCACAGCGATGTGAAAGACAGGAAGCATTTGGTTCCAGTCATTGCAGCTAAAGGTGACACAACCAGTTATTGAGTGTAAATGGGCAGTTACTTTTTAACACAGGATAGTTGGCGTTGCATAACTATGTTATTTGTCAACTCAGTTTCCCTTTATCTAATATTAGGTTTTGGTTGAAGATCTGATAACATTCCGTATCAAAAAATATGCAAAAATAGAGAAAATCAGAAAGGGGGTAAGTATTGCAAAAATTGCTGAAGTTGGAGACTTATATCTCCCTCACTAACTTTAAGATCAGCTATCTGAGCAGGTAACCGATCGCTGCAGCTGTACACAGCTCATCTGTAAATAGCCCATCCAACTACCTACCTCATCCCCATAATGTTTTTATTTACTTTTTTTGCTCTTTTGCACACCAGTATTTCTACTTGCACATCATCATCTGCATATCTCCCACTCCGGTGTTAATTTGCTAAATTGTAATTACTTTGCTACTACGATCTATTTATTGCCTTACCTCCTTACTTCATTTGTACACACTGTATATAGATTTTTTTTCTATTGTGTTATTGACTGTACTTTTGATTATCCCATGTGTAACTCTGTGTTTGTCACGTTCCTGACCTGTTTTCTGTTGTTTTGTATGTGTTTAGTTGGTCAGGGCGTGAGTTGGGGTGGGCATTCTATGTGTTGTGTTTCTATGTTGGGTTTATGTGTTGCCTGATATGGTTCTCAATTAGAGGCAGGTGTTTGACGTTTCCTCTGATTGAGAACCATATTAAGGTAGGCTGTTCTCACTGTTTGTTTGTGGGTGATTGTCTTCCGTGTCTGTGTATGTCGCACCACACGGGACTGTTTCGTTTTCGTTCGTGTATGTAGTCTGTTCCTGTTCGTGCGTTCTTCGTGTTATTATGTAAGTTCCATGTTCAGGGCTGTCTACGTCGTTTTGTTGTTTTATAGTTTATTCAAGTGTTCATCGTGTTTCGTCTTGTTATAATAAATCATTCTGGATTCAACCTACGCTGCATTTTGGGTCCGACCCTTACTCCTCCTCCTCATCCGAGGAGGAGGCATTAGACGAGCGTTACAGTGTTGTTGTTTGTGTCGCACTGCTTTGCTTTATATTGGCCAGGTGGCAGTTGTAAATTATAACTTGTTCTCCACTGGCCTACCTGGTTAAATAAAGGTCAAATATATATATTTTTAAATATACTGTATATATATATATATATATATATATATATATATATATATATATATATATATACACAGTTGTATAACTGTATAACGAGCAGGATGGACTCTAGCAATGGGAATTACAAACCACCTTTTGAATAATTTATTATAATGCATGGTATAATTCAATGGCTATAGTTCATTCTTACATGTTCTATGTTTGAGCTTCTTTTGAAAGCAAAAGTCAAATTGAAAACATTATTGGCATTGTTGAATTCAATTCTCAAAACCGCAAGCTACTGTAGGAGGACTGATGGTTTGGTTAGCTAAGCTAGCAAGTCTTTTTGTTTGGTTACCAAAGCAACTACTGTAGCCATCTTGGAAACTTGCTAGCTACTTTTTTTTTAACCTGCAAATGAACGCATTTCTAGTGGCAAATATAGCCTTGGTAAAAGTGTGATGATCAACTCGAGGTTCCATGAGTTCTCTGGAAGGTTAGTGCCACTGCTAATACATCGTGGCACACACCTAACATGTTGTGCATTCTTTTCCATAGAACGCATTGCCCTTCGTTGATTACCTTACTTATTTCACTCTACCTCTAATTAACATCAAACCCCAGGTCTCTCACATGCAGATAGAGGCATGATTCTAGAAGCCTTCTGAGGTTAACTCAGATGCTAGAGGCCTCTCTTGAAGTCCACCTACCAAAAAAGGCTTCAGATTTAAAAAAAAATCTGAACCAGAAAACAAAACCACCAAGTGTCAACATCATTACGTAGATCATTTTATGAATATGAACATATTAATATGGTTCAAAACTTGGAAAAGTTGTACAGTAATACAATTTTATAAATCAGTATTTTTGGTAATTTTCCCTAGCAACATTATAAGGTTGCCATGTTAAATGTTTGTTACCATTGTTACACACGTTCCGTTGTCCATGCTTGCAGAAAGCAACGTATGTACCGGACCAGAGGAATCCGGAAAAACAATACGAGATAGGAAGCTGTTGAAAGATGCTAAATATATTTTTTCTTTAGAGGCTTGCAGGCGAAAGCAATGACGGCCCTTGTAGGTTAAATACAGCTGCCAAAACGTCTTCTATTAACGGAGAGAACCACTGTACATGGTTAAAACATAGCTCCTCGTTTCAGAGTTCATCTGGAGCAGCGAAGGACCAGTAACATGTGTTGCTTAAGCGTATGCAAGGACGAACACCAACCACTGTCCCCACTGGGCTGAATCAACAGTGTTCCACGTTATGTCAACAAAATGACGTTGTACCAACGTGGAATGACCAGTTTGTTCTGTGCGCCAGCGTGCAACAAAAGTAACCAAGCTGAAACATAGCAAAGTTGGAACGCTGCTATGGAAATTACCCAAGATGCTCTTTGACTTTGATAATAATAAATAAATAACCTTTTATAACGTTATCTCCATAATCTTGTTGAGTGTTGCAGTTTTGTTTCCTGGGTAATGGAACCACGTATTTTTGGTGGGTGGCCGTTGGACTGCCGCTGCTCTCTCTGTCGTTCCACATTCTAAATTCAAATCCAGGGTTCTTCTTCTCTGTTCGAGTTCTACCTGGCTGGGATCAGCTGCATACAGTATATGTTACGTGACTGTAGATTCACCCTGAAGTCTGGTAAAGGACAGATTTCTTTCTGTCTTGTTAGTCTTTAAATTGAATCATAATTGAATCAACATGTGTCTAATAATTGAATCAACATTTACCATGAATCAATTATTAATTCTGTCTTCTGATACTAATTCTAAAGTACAGATTTAACAACGCATGATTTATGTCCACTTGAGATGAGAGGGCCATTTTCCTGTACAGGACAGCACAGTAGAGTACAGTACAGTCAACGGTTTGAGGAATCCTGTAAAGACATTGGTCCACCTTTGTAAAATCACCTCTCTCTGTGGGTCTGTGTGATGTTGGTGCCAGAGGTGCCCCAGAGTAGGTATTATCTGTTAGTACTGAGGGCAGGCTGCAGTTTCACGAGCTTCACTGCTATGGAACTCACCATTTAACTTTGACTCCATCCTGGCATCCAACCAAGACATACTGATCTACTGCCAGAATACGGAAGCTACTCCTGCTTTTAGCGGAGGTTGGGTTTGTTTTTGACAATGACAACGGAGTTAACTTTTTAATGCCCTACTTTTTATATGTTATTGATTCATTGCGTAACCATCTTTTATTTTTCTTATTTTCCTTTCGCCAGCCAGACATTATCATGATTTATAGAAGAGTCCATTTTGTTTTCAGTTCAGAGACGCTGGAATCAAAGCACCAGGCAGTACTTTATCTTGGTTTATTGGAAGTATTATCCTGGTCAGTTAAATGTATTTAAGTATATATTTAGATAAAAATAGTTTTCAAAGCGGCAGATTTCATTGTTTTCTATGTCAGTGATGAATCTATCTTTTTGGATAGTGACTCGCTATAGAAGAAAAATTTAGGCTTTGCTTTCCCCTCCACTATATTATCTCCTTTATAGGAAAAGCTAAACTCATTGAAGGACTGGGGCTGGGCTTTCCGAATCTGATTACTGTACCTTTCCTTTGAAACTATCCCATCTGCACTGCATTGCATTCACCATTGTGGTTTGACATTTAATTAACATGCCAAAAAATATTTTGGTCATCATTTGAAGTTTCCCCTGGGGTATTTGCCCACAAGCCAGGAATGTTCCCATCCATTAGGGCAGAAAAGCTTCCTCCTTCTTTCTCTCCTCTCTCTGATCTGCTCCGCCTGGTCTGAGGACACCAGTATAGGTTACTAGTTGGAAAACTGGAAGTGCAACTCACATCTCTCACCCTGTTTGCGTTACAATCTGAGTACATTATGAAACAAGGAGTTGAATATGCAAACCAGAGTGGTGACGACGTGTGGTTATATCAGGTTGGCTGGGGATTTTATAATGACTCTCTCTCTCTTTCTCTCTCTCTCTCTCTCTGTTCTCCCTCCCTCTCTCTGTATTTGAACTCTCCCCCACACAGACACAACAATTTCAATGAGCTCTTACGTACACTAGCAGGAAGAAAAACACAAAAAATCACGCACGCACGCACGCACAGGACACAATACATAAAAAAACATGAAAACCCACCTTTGTCTGAATCAGGTAACAATACTGTAGCTGTCTATCAGGGAAACACAAAGGCCGTAAGAAGCACCCTGCGGTTACTAAGATTCAACATAAAAAGAATGTGAACAGGCGAGTGACGTATTATGATTTATGCCATGAGGACCGAGCATAATAGAACAATAGCTGTAGTCTGACTGTAGGTTTGAACTGAATACACAAAGAAAAGGCTGTAGGAATCCTAGCAAATGGGAGAGGAGAGCATGTCCCCGAGGAAGAACGGTGGGCAGCACGAAGCTATCTGAGGCTTGGCAGGGTTGGTGTTTTGCAATAATTATCAAGTGGTCAAGTTACATAGCAGCTCCTCAGACCTGAAGGAGGTTATTTGATAACTGTTTGGCATGTTGATAATAGCTTTATGGCTGTGATTGTTAGTGAAAAATGTATGGGCCATATCGATGGACATGATGTGAACATGCACACACACGCAGGCACGAACACACACGTTTCTCTCTCTCTCTCTCTCAACAGTGTCAGAGATGATGTGAACACGCACACAAGCATGCACACACTCTCTCGCTGTCTCTCTCTCTGTGTCTCTCGCTCTTTCTCTACACTGGTGCTGCTTGCTGTTGTTTTAAATTCATCCCACCTCTTTGGTTACTGTAACTTTTAGTTTAACCTCCATGTGACTTCAACACAGCTCTTTTTAAGTGAGCTTCTCCATCAAGACGACCAGGGGCACTGTGCCTCCCCACACCCCGACTCCCTGAGCCTTAAAACCCTCCTCTTATGTTCTGGCAGATTGAAAGTGTCCAGCGTATTATTCAAATGACACACATACAGCCTCGCCGGGCGTCTCTCTTTCTCTCTCTCCTTTCTCTTTCTCTCCGTCTTTCTCAATCTCTCTCACTCTCTCTTTATTTCCCTTTCACATTATTTTTGAAGACAACTGCAGGCAGGAGAGGAGGATAAGAATCCCGGATGCAGGCACTTCTTCTTCCTCCTCAGCCTGATTTGAATAAAGAGCTTTGAATTAAGTGGACAGGGCCTCCTCAGAAAAGCAACGGTGCGCCTTTAAGAAAAAACACCATGCCAGGGTAAATTATTTTGATTGACGTTACGAGGAAATTTCTTCGCCAGCTGATTTAATTGCGATTGCCAGGGGGCATCTTCGGGGGCCAGGTAACAGGTCTTTTCGGTGTGGGGGGAGGGGTGTTTTATCTCCCCCCCCTGTCTCCCTGTGGTACGGTCCACCCGGGCACACTGGGCTAGAGGGCAGTGGAACAAAGACAACTGCATGTCTATGAGCTCACCGGTTCCCCTTCGCCTTCTGAAAACAAAGCCTCCGGAATGGGCAGCCAAAGTGTGAAAATGGATTTCCAAGCTCATTTGATGTTAAGTCTTTAGTGTTAAAAGTGGCACATTCATTGATAAAAAAAAGCAAGCGGGAGGGAGGGAGGGAGGGAGGGATAGAAAGAGAGAGAAGCGGCGCATCTTCTGACAAACAGCGTGCTGCCATTCTTTGGACAGAGGAGGGAGGACGGAGGGAGGACAGAGGAGAGGTGTGGATAGGGTTTGAAATGGGACTGAGGGATTATGGGGAGAGGGCTTAATGAGAAACAGATCCAACTGTAAGCTGACTGCCCTGTCAAACCAAAGTCATGAGGCACCCACTGACTCTCACCATCATCTTACCAGCCACCATCATCCTCAACCTCATCCACCTTCATCCTCAACACCCTCCACCTCAAACCCTATCAGACTCAGCCTCTACCCCATTCACGTCAACCCCTTTCATGCCTAACCTTCCATGCAGCCCCAGCACAGACTCTTACCATCATACCGACTGACTCACTATCACCCAACATCACTCCAAGCCAGGGCCGGCATCATGGGCAGGCCCTAGGGGGCCCTACCGTACCTCCTTGCCTGTCTCCAAAAATGATTAAAATATTGATCATTTATTTGACGAAGACGAGCGCCGATAGAAAGACGCATCAATCTCAGAGTCCCTCTGTCTCTTTGTGTGTATCTGATGCTGTCTGTACATAAGGAGTATGGCTTGTCATACTTTTTCTGTCCAGACAACATCAGATACATGGGCAGTTCATATAGTAAGACAGAGTGATGCTGTTTCGCTCTCTAATTTCAGCCGGAATCTGTCCTGAATAAGCCCAATGTGTTTCTATGGACATAACATGCAGACCTAAGCTTGTCGCCTGCATTCCCACTTTTGGGACAACTACTTACATTGTCAGGGCGGAGATATGTTTTTATTTTTTATTACACCTTTATTTAACCAGGGAGGCCAGTTGAGAACAAGTTCTCATTTATAACTGTGATCTGGACAAGATAAAGCAAAGCAGTGCGACACAAACAACAGCACAGAGTTACACATGGAATAAACAAACATACAGTCACAATAAAACACAATAAAGAAAAAAAGTCTATATACAGTGTGTGCAAATGAGGTAAGATAAGGGAGGTAAGGCAATAAATAGGCCATAGTGGCGAAATAATTACAATTTAGCAATTCAACACTGGAGTGATAGATGTGCAGAAGATGAATGTGCAAGTAGAGATACTGGGGTGAAAAGGAGCAACACCAAAGAAATAACAGTATGGGGATGAGGTAGTTGGATGGGCTATTTACAGATGGGCTATGTACAGGTGCAGTGATCTGTGAGCTGCTCTGACAGCTGTTGCTTGAAGTTAGTGAGGGAGAATATGGGTCTCCAGCTTCAGTGATTTTTGCATTCCAGTCATTGGCAGCAGAGAACTGGAAGGAAAGGTGGCCAAGGGAGGAATTGGCTTTGGGGGTGACCAGTGAAATATACCTGCTGGAGCGCGTGCTACGGGTGGGTGCTGCTATGGTAACCAGTGAGCTGAGATAAGGCGGGACTTTACCTAGCAAAGACTTATAGATGATCTGGAGCCAGTGGGTTTGGCGACGAATATGAAGTGAGGGCCAGCCAACGAGAGCATTCAGGTCGCAGTGGTGGGTATTATATGGAGCTTTGGTGACAAAACGGATAGCACTGTGATAGACTGCATTCAATTTGCTGAGTAGAGTGTTGGCTATTTTGTAAATGACATCGCCGAAGTCAAGGATCGGCAGGATAGTCAGTTTTACAAGGGTATGTTTGGCAGGCAGCATAAGTGAAGGATGCTTTGTTGCGAAATAGGAAGCCGATTCTAGATTTAATTTTGGATTGGAGATGCTTAATGTGAGTCTAGAAGGAGAGTTTACAGTCTAACCAGACACCTAGATATTTGTAATTGTCCACATATTCATATATGTAATTGTCCACATAAGTCAGAACCGTCCAGAGTAGTGATGCTGTACGGGCGGGCAGGTGCGAGCAGCGTTCGGTTGAAGAGCATGTGTTTAGTTTTACTTGCAATTAAGAGCCGTTGGAGGCCACAGAAGGAGAGTTGTATGGCATTGAAGCTCGTCTTGAGGTTAGTTGACACAGTCCAAAGAAGGGCCAGAAGTATACAAAAGGGTGTCATCAGCATAGAGGTGGATCGGAGAATCACCAGCAGTAAGAGCGACATCATTGATGTATATAGAGATAAGAGTCGGCCCGAGAACTGAGCCCTGTGGCACCCCCATAGAGACTGCCAGAGGTCCGGACAACAGGCCCTTCCGATTTGACACACTGAACTCTGTCTGAAAAGTAGTTGGTGAACCAGGTGAGGCAGTCATTTGAGAAACTAAGGCCGTTGAGTCTGCCGATAAGAATGTGGTAATTGACAGAGTCCAAAGCCTTGGCCAGGTTGATGAATACAGCTGCACAGTATTGTCTCTTATCGATGGCGGTTATATCGTTTAAGACCTTGAGCGTGGCTGAGGTGCACCCATGACTAGCTCGGAAACCAGATTGCATAGCAGAGAAGGTACGGTGGGATTCGAAATGGTCGGTGATCTGTTTGTTAACTTGGCTTTCGAAGACCTTAGAAAGGCAGGGTAGGATAGATATAGGTCTATAGCAGTTTGGGTCTAGAGTGTCGCCCCCTTTCAAGAGGGGGATGACCGCGGCAGCTTTCCAATTATTAGGGATCTCAGACGATACGATAGAGAGGTTGAACAGGCTAGTAATAGGGGTTGCAACAATTTTAGAAAGAGAGGGTCCAGATTTTCTATCCCTGCTGATTTGTAGGGGTCCAGATTTTGCAGCTCTTTCAGAACATCAGCTATCTGGATTTAGGTGAAGGATAAATAGGGGAGGCTTGGGCAAGTTGCTGTGCGGGGTGCAGGGCTGTTGACCAGGGTAGGGTTGGCCAGGTGGAAAGCATGGCCAGCCGTAGAAAAATGCTTATTGAAATTCTCAATTATTGTGGATTTATCGGTGGTGACAGTGTTTCCTAGCCTCAGTGCAGTGGGCAGCTGGGAGGAGGTGCTCTTATTCTCCATGGACTTTACAGTGTCCCAGAACTTTTTGGAGTTTGTGCTGCAGGATGCACATTTCGGTTTGAAAATGCTAGCCTTTGCTTTCCTATCTGCCTGTGAATATTGGTTCCTAACTTCCCTGAAAAGTTGCATATCGCGGGGAATATTCGTTGCTAGTGCAGTAAGCCACAGGATGTTTTTGTGCTGGTCAAGGGCAGTCAGGTCTGGAGTGAACCACGGGCTATATTTGTTCTTAGTTCTACATTTTTTGAATGGGGCATTCTTATTTAAGATTGTGAGGAAAGCACTTTTAAAGAATAACCAGGCATCTTCTTCTGACGGTATGAGGTCAATATCCTTCCAGGATATCTGGGCCAAGTCGGCTAGAAAGGCCTGCTCGCTGAAGTGTTTTAGGGAACGTTTGACAGTGATGAGGGGTGGTCGTTTGACCGCAGACCCATTACGGATGCAAGCAATGAGGCAGTGATCGCTGAGATCCTGGTTGAAGACAGCAGAGGTGTATTTGGAGGGCAGGTTGGTTAGGATGATATCTATGAGGGTGCCTGTGTTTACGGATTTGGGGTTGTACCTGGTAGGTTCATTGATCATATGTGTGAGATTGAGGTCATCAAGCTTAGATTGTAAAATGGCCGGGGTGTTAAGCATGTCCCAGTTTAGGTCACCTTACAGCACAAGCTCCGAAGATAGATGGGGGGCAATCAATTCACATATGGTGTCCAGGGCACAGCTGGGGCAGAAGGTGGTGTATAGCAAGTGGCAACAGTGAGAGAGTTGTTTCTGGAAAGGTGGATTTTTTAAAGTAGAAGCTCAAATTGTTTGGGCACAGACCTGGATAGTAAGACAAAACTCTGCAGGCTATCTCTGCAGTAGATTGCAACTCCACCCCCTTTGGCACTTCTATCTTGTCGGAAAATTTTAGGGATGGAAATTTCAGGGGTTTTGGTGGCTATCCTAAGCCAAGATTCAGACACGGCTAGGACATCCGGGTTGGCAGAGTGTGCTAAAGCAGTGAATTAAATAAATTTGGGGAGGAGGCTTCTAATGTTAACATGCATGAAACCAAGGCTTTTGCGGTTACCGAAGTCAACAAATGAGAGGGCCTAGGGAATGGGAGTGGAGAAAGGCACTGCAGGGCCTGGATTAACCTCTATGTCAACAGAGGAGGAGTAGGATAAGGGTACGGCTAAGGGCTATAAGAACTGGTTGTCTAGTACATTCGGAAAAGAGAGTAAAAGGAGCAGGTTTCTGGACGCGGTAGAATAGATTCAATGCATAATGTACAGACAAAGTTATGCATCGTTTGGATGCTGGCATCCCCTAAAATAAATGGATGTTTTGCCAAAATTATATAAGTACTCCTGTCTAAATAAAATCTTAAAAAATACTTTAGCAGAGAAGTTCACTTAGCCACAGATGATCATTAGCTTATTATTTTTTTAAGTGCATAGGCCTTTGCCTATTTGGGAAGACAGCAATTTGAGCAGCCCGCGTGACAATAGACCTAGCTGATTATTAATCCCCGTGTTTTGGTTACATTCATTTATGTTAATGCGTGTATTACAGTCGTATACCGTTCTCATTCTCCGAGTGGAAATGTTGTTTGCAGAGTTCACAACCTACTACACTTGTGATAAACACGTTTTTGTTAATTTCATAACCATCATTTAGTAGTTTAGTACATTTTTTCATTGCGTGCCTGATATGTGTATGTGGACCAATACATTTGATTCGAGCACAGCTACCTGCTGGGCAGATACAATGTTGCACTTTACTAGTGATAGTGAAAGTCAAGACATATAGAAAGAGAGGCAGACAGGCTGAGTAGAGAGAGTAATGCAATTGAAAGAACCTGAATTTTCATCAGGATATTTTCTACTGTTTTTATTTGTCGGCTTTAGGCCAATGTATTTTACTTAGTTGACGATGGAAGTTATAGGCCTACTACTGCATTGGCCTATAGGCTATCTCTGAGTTCTATGCGCTAATTTATTTAGCTGCCAATGGATAACAGTGTATCAATGTGTCCATATAGCAAAGGCTGGTGCTCTTGCATTAGTTGAGAGTGAACTTTTAGATTTTTTAAAATCGTTTTAGTTCAGATTTTGGTAATTAACCACGTGACAATCATTTTGAGACACAAAAACGTTATTATTGAAATGAAACAGTTCCACGAAAATGCACATATAAAAATAACTTGAAACTCACGAGCTGCCTATGGTCTTTATTAAAAAACGCAAGCGCGTGCACACAGGAGGCGTGCACACAGGAGGTCCCGGGGAAAAATGGGCCCACCTATAAAAAATCAAATGCCCGTCCATCTGATTCGTTCTGGCACCGGCTCTGCTCCAAGGCATCATTCCCAGCCCCCTCCTCCTCCTCCTCCTCCTCCTCCTCCTCCTCCTCCTCCTCCTCCTCCTCCTCCTCCTCCTCCTCCTCCTCCTCCTCCTCCTCCTCCTCCTCCTCCTCCTCCTCCTCCTCCACCTCCACCTTAAACTCCATCATACCCAAACCAAACCCCTCCACATCAATTCCCATCAGGATTATCCTCCCATTTGCCCCAGGTAGAGCACCAACACATCAGCACATAAAACTCCTTTCCACAGATATCTCGTCAGCTTTCAAGACTAGCCTAATAGATATGCTGTTTTCTCTCTCTCACACACACACACACACACACACACACACACACACACACACACACACACGGCCTAACACACAGGTCCATTTTAGTCAGAAAGTGCTAGCCCTTGAAAGCCACATGTCATCACCACAATACATGTACAGTGCCTTCAGAAAGTATTCATACCCTTTGACTTATTCCACATTTTGTTGTGTTACAGCCTGAATAGGGGAAAAAATGATTAAATATTTATTTTTTCACACCCATCTACGAACAATATCCCATAATGACAACGTAAAAAACATGTTTTTAGATATTTTCCTTTGATCCATTGATCATCCTTGAGATGTCACTATAACTTGATTGGAGTCCACCTGTGGCCAATTCAATTGTTTGGACATGATTTAGAGAGACACACACCTTTCTACAGTATAATGTCCCACAGTTGACAGTGCATGTCAGAGCAGCAACTTTGCAATGAAGGAACTGTCCGTATATCTCTGAGATAGAATTATGAGGCATACAGTATATCTGGGGAAGGGTATAAAAAATGTATGGAGTGTTGAAAGTTTCAAAAAGCACAGTGGTCTCCATCATTGGGAAATGAAAAGATTTTGAACTACCCAGACTCCGTCCAACCAAACTGAGCAACCGGGCAAGAAAGACCTTGGTCAAGGAGATGACCAAGAACCCAATGAACAGTGACATAACTACAGAGTTCCTTGGCTGAGATGGTAGAATCATCCAGAAGGACAACAGTCTTTCCAGCGCCACCAATTTGGGCTTTATGGGAGAGTGGCCAGAAGGTAGCCACTCCGGAGAAAAAGGATTCAGATCATTAAGCAAAAGATTCTGTGGTCTGATGAGACCAAAATGTAACGTTTTGGCCTGAATGCAAAGCGATATGTCAGGAGAAAACCAGGCACACATCATCACCCATGTAACATCATCCGTACTGTGAAACATGGTGGTGGCAGGGTAATGATATAGCGATGCGTATCAAATGCATGCAAATCCTTGATGAGAACCTGCTTCACAGTGCAAATGACCTTAGACTGAGGGGTGGGGATTTATGTTCCAACAGGACAATGACCCCAAGTGCACAGCCAATGCAACGCTGGAATGGCTTCAGAACATAATGTGAAAGTCCTTGAATGGCCCAGCCAAAGCCCAGACTTAATCCCGTTGAACATCTGTGGACTGACTTGAAGATCGCTGTTCACAGCCCCTCCCCATCTAACTTAAGAGAGCTTGAAGAAATCTGCAAGGAATAATGGGAGACAGTCCCCAAATCCAGATGTGCAAAGCTGATACAGACATACCCAAGACGATTCAAAGATGTAGTTGCCACCAAAGGTGATTCTACAACAGTGGTTCTCAACCCTGGTCCTGTGAACCCAAAGAGGTGCACATTTTTGTTTCTGCCTTAGCAATACACAGCTGATTGAAATCATCAAAGCTTGATGATGAGTTGATGATTTGAATCAGCTGTGTAGCGCTACGGAAACAACTATAATGTGCACCTCTATGGGTCCCCAGGACCAGAATTGAAAACCACTGTTCTACAAAGTATTGACTCAGGGGTGGAAATATTTATGTAAATGAGATGTTTCTGTATTTCATTTTCATTGAATTTCACTCAAATGTCTAAAAACATGCTTTCACTTTGTCATTATGCGGTATTGTGTGTGGACAGTATTTGGGGAGAAAACAAAATCCGTGTTGAATTCAGGCTGTAACACAACAAAAGTGTGGAATACGTTCAAGGGGTATGAATACTTTCTGATGGCACTGCATGTGCACGTAACATAAGAGCTGTAGGGTCTGCCATGAAAGCAGCCAGGCCTCTATTTCCACAACCGTGCTGTGCTAAACCCTTACTGCCCACCAGATCTACATTCTAGTGGTTGACCTATACTCTTAGAAAACGTTTCTTCAGCTGTGCCCATAGGAGAACCCTTTGAAGACCATTTTGGGTTCCATGTAGAACCCTCTCTACAGAGGAACAAAAATGGGTGTACCCTGGAACCAAAAAAGGATTATCCTGTGGGGAAGAACCCCTTTGGAACCCTTTTTTCTAAGAGTATAGGCTGTGTACTAAATAGCATCCTATTCGCAATATAGTGCACTACTTTTGACCAGAGCCCTTTGGACCCTTGTCAAAAGTAGTGCACTACATAGGAAATTAGGTGCCATTTGGGACTTCTCCCTTCATGCCTTCTTGGCTAGGTAGCCCAGTGGTTAGAGGAGATACCAAGAGGTTGCTGGATCGAATCCTCGAGCTGACTAGGTAAAAATCTGTCATTCTGCCCCTGAGCAAGGCAGTTAACCCCATGTTCTCCGGGCGCCGAAGACGTGGATGTCGATTAAAGGCAGCACCCCGCACTTCTCTGATTCAGAGGGGTTGGGTTAAAAGGCGGAAGATACATTTCAGTTGAATGCATTCAGTTGTACAGCTGACTACGTATCCCCCTTTCCCTTCTTGGCTACATTTACGACAGTATGAGTGATCCCAAGGAGAATACATGCAGGCAACTCACTACTAACTGCCACCATACACAAAAATAGGAAGTTGTGGTTAAAAGAATGTTCCATCAACACTTTAAAAACGGTCACTCACATGCGATGTTTCAGGATTCAGTCCTTTACCTTTTAACCACTTCTTATGCGCAACCACGCCACTACTTATACGCCACACAATAAAACAGAGCTGCGTCTCTTTGATAGAGAGAAAGCAGCTCATTTGAAAATTCCACATGCCAATGGGAAGGGAATAATTTTATTTGCACAAAAAACACCTTAGATCGTCCCAAAATGAAAAGCCCCCGAGGGTAGTTATATCAGCATACAATAGACCTTAATCCAATGAAATCCCGTCTATACACACACACACACACACACACACACACACACACACACACACACACACACACACACACACACACACACACACACACACACACACAGCTCGCAAATGATTTAAGTTACCATATCCTCAAAATAATCCATATTTTTCAAACATTCTTAAATTCTATTTATTTTTGTTTATATCAGTTCCACTGACATGATATATCACCACAGCTAAATGCAGCCATGCATTTAACATAGGTTGTTATGTTATTATAACATGTATTATTTTCTTAACCTGGGGGGTGGTCTATTTAACTCTTTACAGCTGGCATGGGGATGGACTACATTTAGTCTTTTCACAAGCTTTTGGCACTTCTTTACTTTGAATGGATTTTCATTTATTGGCAAAACATTTCATTAAATAATACTTAAAGTAACTGTCCAATATTTCCAGATTTCGATGAAATTGAACCTAGAATTAATTACAATATGAGTGAAATAGTTTTCCTTCCAAAATGTTTTAATTAAGTAGGTTAAAAAGCTGTTTTTTTGTTTAAAAGAAATAGCTGGATTGGTGTGGGCGTACACCAACAACAGAATGGTGTGGGCGTATACCAGTCGTTGAAAATACTCATGCAAGAAGACCGCTGATTGGACAGTTTAGCCAATGAGCCAACATGACTTTAAAGGATTATGTTTATTTTTTATCATCAATTGCACACAAGGTCCAACCGACACTTAACATCCACTTTTAACCCAACACCTTTGAATCGAAAAGTCGAAGGGCCTGCTACATTGGGCGCCTGGGGAGCTGTTAACCAGATCTCTATGCCTATTTTTAGAAAATGAATAACATTATTACTCACACACTGTAACAGAGTGGTAACTATCCCAACGTTGGGATATGCATAGGCTCTTGAGGAACTCATACAATTGTGCAAGCCTCATTATACAAGCAGCCCATTATCAGCCTCAAAACGTCATCCTGTGAAGTTTTTGCAAAAAGATAAGGATCCCAACATATATGATGCTTATGTTAATACATCGCAGTCAATGGGGAAATATGAGTGTCACAGGGTTGACGCTTATCTCAATTCCAATGATGGTCAGTGCCGTTTAAGATGAGGGATGACAATGTTATTTTCTTTATTTCTATTACAGCATATTGGATGACTGTCATTCATATTCCATTCACCCAGCTCAATGTAACATCGATAGGTTTAGGCTACTACATGATACTTGAATTGTCCCTATACACATCATGAGGTTGCTAAACCTAGCCTATGAATGAAAGTTTACAACGTAGGAGCACACGGTTCGAGAAACAAATTTGAGGTGACAGACAATGACACATGGACATTCACTGACATCCAATGCCGCCTTGCACACTCTTGCCTGCATCTAGCTGATACAGGGTTAAATATTTAGTCCAACAGATGCAAACGAGAGTTTCTATTGGACAAATTCAGATATGTTTATCCCCAATTGTTCCGTTTGCTTCCATTTAAGAAAAGTTTTTCAACAGAATCGGTGGAATGAATACACCCCCGATCATACGTAAACACATTTCACTTTCATAGCTGTCATGTTGTATTCCTTAGCAGCCATGTGCTCTCCTCTCAACTTGTCCCTTCGCTTGTGGACTTCAATGGACAACACATTCGCTGTACGTGACCAGGCGAAAAAAACTTTCCAAGCTAAACCGCTACACACAGCCTACATCGTTGTCACCATATTAGCTAAACTAATGTCATAGTCAGCATAGCTAATAGAACTAAAGTGTTAGTAAACCTGCTACAATCACGCAGTAACGTTAGTATACAGTCAGTAAGCAGTTTCACCGGCAGGCCATGGTGGCAATAAAATAGTAATACCAAAAAGCTTACCTCGACTTGGAAGAGTTCCAGAGTCTTGTAGGATAGTCATAACCAGCTAGCTAACATACCATCCCTCTGTTTGAGCAGTGTGTTTCAGTAGGCTAAACTAGCTAGCTGTATTTGCTAGCTAAGTAAGTGAACATTTTTGTTTAGATTTTTTTCAAAATCTCTCTATTTCTCTCTTGCTTCTCCTTCATTTTGGAAGAAATGTATTTGTTCAAAACTGTTCAACTATTGTCTTTATCTCTCTTTGAGTCAACTACTCACAATATTTTATAAACTGCAGTGCTAGCTATCTGTAGCGGAAGTCGGAAGTTGACATACACTTAGGTTGGAGTCATTAAAACTAGTTTTTCAACCACTCCACACAAATTTCTTGTTAACAAACTATAGTTTTGGCAAGTCGGCTAGGACATCTACTTTGTTCATGACACAACTCATTTTTCCAACAATTGTTTACAGACAGATTGTATCACAATTCCAGTGGGTCAGAAGTTTATATACACTAAGTTAACTGGGCATTTAAACAGCTTGGAAAATTCCAGAAAATGATGTCATGGCTTTAGAAGCTTCTGATAGGCTAATTGACATAATTTGAGTCAATTGGAGGTGTACCTGTGGATGTATTTCAAGGCCTACCTTCAAACTCAGTGCCTCCTTGCTTGACATCATGGGAAAATCAAAAGAAATCAGCCAAGACCTCAAAAAAAAATTGTACACCTCCATATGTCTGGTTTGTCCTTGGGAGCAATTTCCAAAACGCCTGAAGGTACCAGGTACCATGTTTATCTGTACAAACAATAGTATGCAAGCATAAACACCATGGGACCACGCAGCCGTCAATCCCAGAACAACAGCAAAGGACCTTGTGAAGATGCTGGAGGAAACAGGTACAAAAGTAGCAATGTCCACAGTAAAACCAGTCCTATATCGACATAACCTGAAAGGCCGCTCAGCAAGGAAGAAGTCACTACTCCAAAACCGTCATAAAAGAAACAGACTACAGTTTGCAACTGCACATGGGGTCAAAGATTGTACTTTTTGGAGAAATGTCCTCTGGGCAGATTTAAAAAAAATTGAACTGTTTGGCCATAATGACCATTGTTATGTTTGGAGGAAAAAGGGGGAGGCTTGCAAGCCGAAGAACATCATCCCAACCGTGAAGCACGGGGGTGGCAGCATCATGTTGTGGGGGTGCTTTGCTTTTGGAGGGACTTGTGCACTTCACAAAATAGATGGCATCATGAGGTAGGAAAAGTATGTGGATATATTGAAGCAACATCTCAAGACATCAGTCAGGAAGTTAAAGCTTGGTCGCAAATGGGTCTTCCAAATGGACAATGACCCCAAGCATACTTCCAAAGTTGTGGCAAAATGGCTTAAGGACAACAAAGTCAAGGTATTGGAGTGGCCATCACAAAGCCCTGACCTCAAACCTATAGAAAATGTGTGGGCAGAACTGAAAAAGCGTGTGCGAGCAAGGAGGCCTACAAACCTGACTCAGTTACACCAGCTCTGTCAGGAGGAATGGGCCAAAATACACCCAACTTATTGTGGAAAGCTTGTGAAAGGCAACCCAAAGTGTTTGACCCAAGTTAAACAATTTAAAGGCAATGGTGCCAAATACTAATTGAGTGTATGTAAACTTCTGACCCACTGGGAATGTGATGAAAGAAATAAAAGCTGACATAAATCATTCTTTCTACTATTATTCTGACATTTCACATTCTTAAAATAAAGTGGTGACCCTTACCGACCTGAGACAGGGAATTTTTACTAGGATTAAATGTCGGGAATTGTGAAAAAATGAGTTTAAATGTATTTGGCTAAGGTGTATGCAAACTTTCGACTTCAACTGTATATACAATCATAGAAAGACAGACAGAGAGACGGGCAGACAGACAGATATTTCCACTCACAGACAGACAGAAAGACAGACAGTTTCAAGCTTCAAGGCAATTTCGTGTGTGTGTGTGTGTGTGTGTGTGTGTGTGTGTGTGTGTGTGTGTGTGTGTGTGTGTGTGTGTGTGTGTGTGTGTGTGTGTGTGTGTGTGTGTGTGTGTGTGTGTGTGTGTGTGTGTGTGTGTGTGTGTGTGTGTGAAGTAAAACAACAGGCTTTCCTACATAAGGCAACGCAAACTAGTGACAACTCAGAAACCTGTTCATCTATTTGTCCTTTGAACTCCTCCCGGGACACTAGGTCCTTTAGTTTTAGGTTGGCTTAGAGGGAATTCCAAGACCAGGGGGCTGAGTAATGAAAGCACCTTTTCTTTATGCTCGGTTCAAATTTTCGGGGACTCTTAGCGTATAACAAGATTGAGATCTGAGCTTCTATAGTGTTTTCATTTCCAGCTAGAAGAGAGGATAGATAAATGGCAGTTTTCCCTCCAATATCCTTATAAATAAGAATGTACCAGTGTTTGAGCTAGTCAGTGGCCTTGTGGTCAGAGTGTCTGGCTCGGATAAGGCTTACTGGGCACTATATAGGGGAATAGGATGCACTAGATAGGGGAATAGGGTGCACTAGATAAGGAATAGGGTACACTAGATAGGGGAATAGGGTTCACTAGATAGAGAATAGGGTGCACTAGATAGGGGAATAGGGTGTTGCTAGTGATGTCCACCCGACAGTACTGTAGAGATCACAATGGTGAGTTAGATGTGTCATGCTGTATAATGATAGGAGACAGGCGTAAACGTTTTTTTAATATTTCTCCACCCAAAATCAAGTACGTCATGAAAACGACGGGGACAAAGCCCAAAGCAAAAAAAGCGTATATCTATAACACAGGGATGTAACCCAAACAAAAGAGTGAGGTGTATACCTGTAAACAATACACAGGACGAGACCCGTAATGACAAGTGCACAATAACATGTAGCACGAAAGCCGATACAACAGAGCACAGGTAATCACAAGACCAACGGACATGGGACAATAATCAACAAAGACAATGGGGGACAGAGGGCACATATATACACATTCTAATCAGGGGGAATGGGAACCAGGTGTGCGTCAAGAGACAAGACAGTCCAGGGTTGGTGGTGATGAATCCAGTTCAGTGACGCCTAGAAGGGCGGTGACGTAGACCTCCGGAGCTGGTGAACAGAATGAGCAGCAGTACAGGGGGGATTCGTGACAAGACGTCTCTGATTGGTGACAAAATTAAGAGCTGCATGATTTTTGGAAGGATTTTTTTTTTAACCTTTATTTATACAGGTTTTTTCTCATTGAGATAACATCTCTTTTCCAAGAGAGTCCTGGTCCAATAGCAGCAGGGAGAACAACGTTTCAGACAAAACAACTTATATACACGGACACAACATTGAACAAAACTATAAACACACATACAGTACAAAAAAAAATTACATTAAAAACGTCAACGTCTTGACTAAAAACAGCTGGCCTAAAAACAATTACACTCTTCTATGACATATACATCGATCAAGTGTTTAAACTCCACCAACGAAACTAGATCATCACATTTTAAAGTGTTCAGGAGAGAATTCCAGGACCACGGAGCTAAGTAACTAAAACTATTTCTACCATGACCTGTTCTAATTTTTGGTATTGTTAGAAGAAAATCAGAATGGGATCGTAATGTATACTTATTTACTGACCTGACTAAAAAAGAACAGAGATAAAATGGCATTTTACCCGATATGGCCTCAGTGTATACCAGTGTTTAAGCCTACGCAAGGTCAATGACGACCAGCCAACAGCGCTGTAGAGATCACAATGATGTGTTAGACGTTTCTGATTTGTAATGAACCTGAGGGCTGCATGATACACTGAATCAAGTGCTCTCAGGGTAGTGGCTGAGGCCTGCATATATAACATCACTCAAATCTAAAACCGACAGTAATGTACATCTTACCAGCTCCTTCCTGGCCTCAAAAGAAAAACAAGCCTTATGCTGGTAATAAAATCCTATTTTCAGCTTGAGCTTCCTTATCAAGTTCTCTACATGCACAGTGAAGCTCAGTTTATCATCAACCCGCACACCCAAATATTTGTACACTTTAACTTGCTCTATAGTATGTCCAGGCAATATAGCAATGACATGATTTGTAACATGCCTGGCATTTGAAAATACCATACATTTTGTTTTCCCCGAATTTAGAAGCAGCTTTAAATCATACAGATTCTGTTGTATGATGTTAAATGCTCTTTGGTCCTTTTCAAAAGCTAAAGATAAAAACTACTACCACTTGAATAAAGAACAGTATCATCTGCATAAAAATGAACATCTGCTGTTTCAATAAGATCCCCAATGTTGTTGATATACAAAATGAACAGCAGTGGGCCCAAAATAGAACCCTGCGGAACACCTGAGCACACCTCTATGGACTCAGATTAACAACCATCCGCCATTACACATTGTGTATGATTTGATAGGTAATTTATAAACCAATCTAGAGTATGACCAGTAATTCCACAACATTTTAACCTTTGCACTAACACAGCATGATGTGCAGAGTCAGGAGCCTTCAGGGTAAAGATTGAGGCTTACACATAAATAGTATCACCATAGTCCAATACAGAGAGAAAAGTACAACTTAAGTTTACTGACAATGTTCTTTACATGGATGGTGAATCTCAACTTCTCATCCACCCAAACTCCCAGATATTTGTGCATTTTAACTTGTCCTATAGAATGTCATTCCAAGGTAGTAATTACATGATTTTCAGAATGTTTAGTATTGGAAAATAGCATGCATTTTGTTTTAGAGGAATTCAAAACAAGCTTCAAATGGTACAGATTCTGTTGAAAGATGTGTAAAGCTACTTGACATTTTTCAAAAGCCAAAGTCAAACTGCTGCCACTTGAATAGAGAACAGTGCCATCCGCATAAAAATGAACATCACCTGTCTCAATAATACGTCTCCCAATGTTGTTGATGTAGATCAAAAACAACAGAAGACCTCAAATTGATCCTTGAGACACACCCGAGCACAACTATTGTGTCCGACCTTCAACCATCTGCCTTAACACACTGGCTTCGATCTGACAGGTTCTTCACAAACCACTCTAGAGCACGGTCAGTAATCCCAACACACTTCAATCTCTGCACCAAGACAGTATGGTCCACCATGTCAAACACCTTTTACAATCCTATGAATACAGATACACAATGCTGCTTCCTATCCAGGGCACAGTGAATATCATTAAACACCTTCAAAGTTGCTGTGACAGTGCTGTGGCCAGACCTGAAACCTGATTGCATACCATCAAAATATTGTCTTCCTGGAGGTAGGCCTTAAGCTGCTTAAGAACTTGACTAAGGACTTCAATACCTTTGCCAGAATAGACCCCTTAAATATGGACTGATAGTTATTCAGTAGAGTGGGATCACCTCCTTGCAAAAGAGGTAGGACAAATGCTGATTTCCACAACCTGGGGATTTCATTACATTCTAGGTTGAGACGCGTGTTAAAGGGGGAGCAATGATGTCTGCAGCTAATTGTAGTAGGCGGAGGTCTAGATCAGCAAGACCAGGGGATTTCAGGGCTCTGCGCACCTCTGAGACAGAGAAGGGCGAGAAGAAGAACCTGGAGGAGTGCTTGGGAGTGTAAGGTCATTTCACAGGGGGCTCATGTTGCTCTTTAATTAACCAATTGGATTATGGTTAGGATCATTTCAAGGGTTGAGGCCACAACCCTAACTCTAGCTTAATGTCCACATCCTTGCTCAACCATAAACCTAGCCTCAACCCTAAGCCTAGCTTCACATCCACTCCCGGCTCAACCTTAACCCTAACCCTAGCCCAGAGAAATATCCACAACCTTGCTCAACCCTAAACCTAGCCTCAAACCTAACCCTAGCTTCACATCCACTTCCAGCTCAACCCGAGGGGTTACTACGCCGGGATGTGGACATGAAGCTAGGGTTTGGTTTAGATTTAGGGTTGAGGTTAGCGTAAGGTTTGAGCAGGGACGTGAAGCTAGGATTGGAGTTTGTAGGTGCCTGCCTGCTTGCCTTCCTTCCTGCATGTCTGTTTCTCTATCTGTCTGTCTCTCGGTCTGTTTGCATGTCTGTCGGCGTGTTTGAGTCTTTCGCCAATTTACCCAGTGCAATTTTATCAACTTTTTTTGCCTTGAATGCAATGTATTGACTTATGAGTCAATACCCTTGATGCATATCTATGCATCAATATCCTGTCTATGGAGGTGGGAGAGAGGAGAAAGAGGAGGGAGAGAGAGATGAGAGGAGAGGAGGGGGAGAGGGGAAAGAAGGAAGGGGCGAGAATGGAGAGAGAAGTGGGAGAGTGAATTGAATTGAATTTAAAGAAAGGATAGCACAAAGGGGGGAGGGTTGTACTGTCACTATTTGCCCATCATTACAACACTGTATATATACATGATATGACATTTGAAATGTCTTTATTCTTTTGGAACTTTTGGAAGTGTAATGTTTACTGTTCATTTTTTATTATTATTATTATCTATTTCACTTGCTTTGGCAATGTAAACATATGTTTCCCATGCAAATAAAGCCCCTTACATTGACATTGATATTGAGTGAGAGGGCGGGAGCGAGGGGAGAGAGGGGGTGAAGGAGGGAGGGGGGGGGGGGGGGGGGGCGCAGGGAGGGGAGGGGAGAGAAAGGAGGGAGAATGAGAGAAAGAGAGAGAAGGAGGGTGGCATGTCCATAGGCATCCACATTATTGGTTGATGAACATCTTTTCCCATTGAATGCAATGTATTGACATAAGCATCAACCATGTGACACTCATCTTTTCCCATTGACTGCAATGTATTGACATACAGTGCATTCGGAAAGTATTCAGAACCATTTACTTCTTCCACATTTTGTCACATTACAGGTTTATTCTAAAATGTTTTTTTTTTTTAAATCCTCATCAATCTACACACAATACCCCATAATGCCAAAGCGAAAACAGGTTTGTAGAAATGTTCGCAAATGTATTTTTAAAAATGACTTATTTACATAAGTATTCAGACCCTTTGCTTTGAGACTCGAAATTGAGCTCAGGTACATCCTGTTTCCATTGATCATCCTTGAGATGTTTCTACAACTTGAATGGTCTACCTGTAGTAAATTCAATTGATTGGACATGATTTGGAAAGGCACACACCTGTCTATATAAGGTCCTACAGTTGACAGTGCATGTCAGAGCAAATACCAAGCCATGAGGTCGAAGGAATTGTTCATAGAATTCCAGGACAGGATTGTGTCGAGGCACAGATCTGGGGAAAGGTATCAAAAAATGTCTGCAGCATTGAAGGTCCACAAGAACACAGTGACCTCCATCATTCTTAAATGATAGAAGTTTGGAAACACCAAGACTCTTACTAGAGCTGGCCGACAACCATCTCTGCAACACTCCACCAATCAGGCCTTTATGGTAGAGTGGTCAGATGGAAGCCACTCTTCAGTAAAAGGCACATGACAGCCTGCTTGGAGTTTGCCAAAAGACACCTAAAGACTCTCAGACCATGAGAAACAAGATTCTCTGGTCTGATGAAACCAAGATTGAACTCTTTGGCCTGAATGCTGAGTGTCATGTCTGGAGGAAAACTGTCACTATCCCTACGGTGAAGCATGGTGGTGGCAGCATCATGCTGTGGGGATGTTCTTCAGCGGCAGTGACTGGGAGACTAATCAGGATCGAGGGAATGATGAACGGAGCAAAGTACAGAGAGATCCTCGATGAAAACATGCTCCAGAACGCTCAGGACCACAGACTGGGGCGCAGGTTCACCTTCCAACAGGACAATGACCCTAAGCACACAGTCCACAGGAATGGCTTCGGAACAAGTCTCTGAATGTCCTTGAGTGGTTTAGCCAGAGCCCGGACTTGAACCCGATCTAAAATCTCTGGTGAGACCTGAAAATAGCTGTGCAGCGACGCTCCCCATCCAACCTGACAGAGCTTGAGAGGGTCTGCAGAGAAGAATTGGAGAAACACCCCAAATACAGGTGTGCCAAGCCATACCAAAGAAGAATCAAGGCTGTAATCGCTGCCAAAGGTGCTTCAACAAAGTAATGAGTAAAGGGACTGAATACTTATGTAATTGTGATATTTCCATTTTTTTTAAATAAATTTGCTTGGTTATTATTGGGTATTGTGTGTAGATAGAAGAGGGAAAAAAACAAATCAATCCATTTTAGAATAAGGCTGTAAAGTAACAAAATGTGGAAAAAGTAAAGGGGTCTGAAAACTTTCCAAATGCACTGTAAGCGTCAAATTTGTTTGATGCTCAACTTTTCCCATTGGCTGCGATGTGTTGATTTAAGCATCATTTTTTGAATGCTAATATTATCCCATTGAAAGCAATGGCCTCCTAATTGAAAAGAAAAGTGTATCACGTTTTGCCATGAATATCACCAACTGCTTTGAAGAATCAGCTACAACAAATACACATGGATTCATATGATCTATTAGTGAGTAATTGATAAAGACAATTTGGTTAGGTAATTATAAGTAGACCTAATCCCCATTTAGGCACCAATGTGGCCGTTAAGAGGAAGGCTTCGGTAGATCCATAAGTGAAGTGTTGAACATAGAGATTCATGAGGAGTGTGTGCTCAGTCACATGTGTTTCTCTAAGTGTTGCTGTCGTTGTTTGGGGTTTTCTCTGACTACCTCTGTATTGGATCCACCTAACCCTCTTCTCCCGTACTGGCACACAGCCTCCCTACCCATCCCAGCCAATCTGTGATTTCCAACGTGATTTTCGGCAATGATTATTTAACCAGGGCCCGCATTGTTGATGTTATTTTATAAGTCAATAATCTTTTCTATTCCCCAGATTTGGTTAATCTTCCTAATTACAAATTAGCATTCTCCACATAGCAGTCCTAGATTTCCAAATTAAGACCTTGGCTTCCTAGGGATGGTGAATCAGCCTGGCTGGCTAATACCTCTGTGGAGTGCATGACGCACAACAGCTTTCTCTCCTCCTCCCTTCTCCCTCCTTCTATCCTTCGTCTGTGATTTTCCCCCTCAATTGTCTGCTTCACAGAAAAGAGGGAAAACACAACAAGGAGACTCCAGCATTGGCATGCTCATCTCTCTCTGGCTCACACACACACACACACACACACACACACACACACACACACACACACACACACACACACACACACACACACACACACAAACACACACACAAACACACACACGTCCGCCACGGTGGGTTGTGATCAGCAGCATTAATAACAATTAGGGCTGTAAGCGTTGAGGTGGGGCTGAGCCTCTTCCCCTGTCTCCTACCATCAGGCAGCTCTGAGGCTGCTGCTCTGAGGTTTGGCTGCATGGGGAAATATTGGCCCTGACTGAACATCGTTAGGTGGCGTCGCCGTCAAACAGCTTCAATTAGTCCAGAAACAGACAAAATGGAGGTGAGCCCTGTCAAAACGTTGGGGGAGACAGAGAAAAAGAGACAAGGAAAGGGGGTGATGTGAATGAATTGTGCTGAAGGGAGGGGAGTGAAAGAAGGAGGGGAGGAAGAAGGGATTAGTTTGAGTGACTTAGAGACCGTGATGCCTGCAGCTCTGTAAACTTTAGACAAATCCAGAGAGAGGCGAGACCTTGACACTAGCTAGCTTACAGATCAGGGATGGCTTACTACAGTCACAGAAGAAGCAGTTAGCATAATACCTTAATTTTCATAACTGAATCATAAATGGATATTTCCATCATGAAATGT